>NC_139644.1:30310367-30427867 GCF_964638095.1 Poromitra crassiceps | reverse complement strand
CAGACAGCTGAGGCTCAGAGTGTTCTCAACCAGCAGAAGAACAAGAAGAGAAGCAAGAAGAGCAAGAAGAAGCAGAGCCAAGATGGTGAGTTATGATGATATTTGCCTGGTTAATCTACTCTCCTGTTGATTAACACCTGCTAAACTCCTGCCCTGAAGGCTCTGCTGTGCACTGCTTTTCTTGGCATGAAAACAACCCGGCTGTAAAACAAATTCCAAACCCTCCTCCTAACATAACATTGAGTGATCAAGGTCACCCGATGACATAATTTCCTGAACCTGGGTGACAAATGTCCCCATCCAGATGCCTCAAGTGGCCACCCAGTGATATTGAGTAATAAATGTTTATACCAAAGCCTTCTCAATAACCGGATTCAATCTGATTTCTTTTTTTACATTTAGTTGACACATTTATGGGGTATTTGGAATTTAATTGAAGACTCTAAATTGCCCACAGGTGTGAATGGAAGTGCAGGTGTGTTTATCTGTCTCTGTGTTACTCCTGTGATCGCGGGCAACGGCATTGAATGAATGAAAGGATGAGATGTTTCAGTCACAACCATTGGCTTTGCCTTATAGGAGATAAATGTATCAAATCCATGCTAGAAAATGCTCTACACATTGTCACCATCATCATCATCATCATCATCATCAGTGATGGAAGTTTACTGTAGTATATCCACTATTTTATTTTCCAAAACAGTTAAAGAGTTGTATACTTGGCTCACTTCACAAAAGTTTACTGGCAGCTGTTAATTACTTGCGTATATTATTTTGGATCATCAAATAATTTTCTTGTAAACCTTAAAAGTATGGGGTTAGATAAATTATTATCAAATGTAATATAACAATAGTGGAAAAGGTATGATTATGGTGTGTGCATGTTTCATAAGTGTATTTTTAAGTTGCTTTGATTGTAATTAAACTGTGATTGTGCTGTTCTCTGTGCAGATGATGTGTTGGCCATGAAAGCATGTCCACCAACAGAAGATGAATTTGTGGACATCTTTCAGAAAATCAAGTACTGCCTCAGTCTCTTGGTGAGATTAGTTACAGTTGAGCCTAGAATATTTCTGAAAATGTCCAGGTTAATTATGAAGGAAAAAGGCATTTGAGGTGCTGTGTCACTCTGTAGTCAACATTCTTTCCTGGTTGATTTAGGACCGTCTCAAGTCATCCATTACAGAGCCGGACTCGCCAGAACTGCTGCATCACGTCTTTGTCCCTCTTGGACTGGTGAGTCTCTTAATTTCTTGCTTGGCTGTTTCTCTCTCCCATCCTGTCTGATACCCACTGTAGTGACCCCCCTTCCCCCATTCACAGATGGTGAAAACCACTGGAGGGCCAGAGTTAGGGGCGGCGGTGGTTAGTCCCGCTCTCACCAACGGAGCTGTATCGCTGCTCCAGGGGCATCTGACCGCAGAGGAGAAGGAGCTGTGGACTTCACTAGGCACCAACTGGACTTTACAATGGTCTGTGTGTTAATGTGTGTGCTCGTGAATCTGGGTTTGAGGGTGTGGCACTCTTTTTCAACAATGCGCTCCTTGCCGTTTCTCCCAGTGCCCAGCTTGGCGTGTCGGTCCCTCCATACACACCTGTCTTCCTGGATGGGTGGCGGCCTCAGGGAGGCGAAACGGAAGGCCAGTCTGTGGAAGATCCCATTGAGTCACAGCATAAACAAGATGCTGTGAGGCAACGTAGGGAGGTACGAGTGCAGACAACATCTACACAGTATATCAACTATCTGAAGGGTGAAACAATGATTTGTACACTGTATGAAGAAGTGAACCTGACATGTAGGTTAACAGACTCACTGGTAAGGCTGTGTCTCTGTCTGCAGGACCATGCTCGACAGACCACTGGGGGCCCTGTGTCTGCTATACAACCAACTGAGAAATTGTAAGTCTGTAGTCATTAAAAATAAAGCATCATGATAAAATATCAATACAGACCTGGTGAAAACAAGATTTTGTCTGTTTGTACAATTATCTCATACTATTTGCAGGGATGCCACTGCGCACTGACCGCCTGGTGCGTTATCCTAGATGCAGATAACCATTCCATGAAGAGAGAGGGTCACACTCAGAAATTAATTAGACATTTCATTTCTGAGTGTGACTCTCTCTCTTCAAGAAATATTTCTAAGGGGGTACGGTGGTGCAGTGGTAAGCGCTGTCACCTCACAGCTCGAAGGTCCTGGGTTCGATTCCCACCTGGGACGCTGTGTGAACGCTGAAGGAATGCGTGCCCCTCCGCATGTCCTCGAGTGCCCACCGCCCGGGTGGGGTCGTCAAAAGGGCCTTTCTGTGTGGAGTTTGCATGTTCTCCCCGTGCCTCCTGGGGGTTTCCTTCATATAGGAATATATATATTTCTATTATATTTAAAACGCCCATCTGATCTCTGCTGAAACACTGCCAATCCGGTACTGGCTTTGTTTCTGAGCTGATCTGATCTGATTCATTGGACTAAAGAGATTTGTCATACCAAAACTGACTGAGCTTTTGAGGACTTACTTGTGAAAAGTTGTATGTGTATTTTGAGGCCGTAAATAGGTTTTGTATGTTTATAAAGGATTTAATAAAATGTTGTGTGTGACAATGCATTATGGAAGTCGCACAAATATGTAATCAAACTAATCAAATTTCTCTCTATATATATATACATAGCTAAAAATTATATTTCTCCAAGGATTCTGGAGGCTAAACATTGATATTGATAATATTGAATGGTGTCTTTATCTCAGAGATGGCAGTGAGCTCCCACCAGAGGGCGAGAGACTCTTCCGCTGCAGTTATGACTTTGTGGCAAGAAACAGCAGTGAACTGTCTGTGCTGCAAGGAGAAACGCTAGAGGTACACATCCCATAACAACAATAATTAAAAGTGATAACCCTATAAAAGTAGATATATTCTTGAGGAAGACAATATACATCAATAATAATAATAATAATAATGATCTGTAATCAATAATCTGTGGATTATGTTTCTCTTGTCAGGTCATTGAGTCATCAAAGCGCTGGTGGAAGTGTCGGAATGGCTATGACCAGATAGGATTTGTTCCCTTTAATATCCTGGAGCCTCTGTCTGCTCTCAATAACACTGGCAGACACAGCCCAGTGGTACGCAGAGAGTCAAAGGTAACACACACACGTTCACATGCCCGCCCGCCCGCACACACACACACACACACACACACACACACACACACACACACACACACACACACACACACACACACACACACACACACACACACACACACACACACACACACACACACACACACACACATTTAAATGATTTATTTATGTCCACATAGATACAGAGTACAAAGGACATAAACACTAGTAATGCAATCAGATGTTGGGAGAGTTGGTCAGATACAAGAGTGCCTAATTGGCGACCACAATAATGCATACAAAGAAGATATAATACTGCACAGGGTGATGACAAAGGCAGATTGACATACAGTTATACTGTAATACAAGATAAGGGACAGTATCCAATTTCATGGGTACAAAAAGCAGCGCCTCCTCCATATTGAGCGACTGCCAATAATAGCAGATACTGAACAATACCTTGCTAACACACACACACAAACACACACAGTGGTTTGCTGTTGTTTTTGATGCATTGTGGTGCACAGTACCGTACATATTTAATTCTGTCTCCTCCCATGTCACAGTATTAATTCTTTGCTGCTTTTCCACCACAGAAAGTGCCTCTCTCCCCTCCATCCAATAAGTACTTCTCGTTTCATGCCCCGCCAAGCCCAACTGGCACCAGTCGCACCACCACCGGCCCAGTGCGACCTCAGAGCATGCCTCTGCTTCCTACAACTCTGCAGGGAGACGATGGAGACAGAGGTGATATACAAATACATATAAAAGAGTTGTTTTTAGCATGTCCAGTGAACTCCAGTCCTCGAGCATTTGGAAGAACCACAGCCATTTTTGTATGTGCTCCCAAAAAGTCTTTATTTGCAATAACTTCTTGGAGTCTGCATCCCATAAACTCAAGCAGAATCGCCACCTGGAACCTCTCTTTTTAGTGCTGGCTTCTTTTATCATGATTTATCTATTGAGAGGGCGCTGCCTGTTCCCAAGAACGCTGAGAGCTTAACATGTTAAGAGGAAAGAGTTAGGAATATTTCAAATGTGCAGAGCGTCAAATCAGTTTTCAAGGATAGAGAAAACCTGCCAATAAAACAAAATGTCTGTTGAGATGTATGGGTTGAAGATTCTTACAAGTCATTTTGACATACAAAAATTGAGATACTGAGACAGTGTATTTTGTTAAAACTGTTTGAGAAAATGTATAGTCGATGGTGTGATTTCATACTGAGCAGCAACAGAGTATTGGTTCGCCAAAACATCAGGATAATGATGATAATGTTATGATAATAAGGAAAAATGTATTGCAATGACAAAAAGGCCCTGGAAGGTATTGCACTTTTACCATGATTGATATTGTTCCTCTAGACATGCACATGCTTTTGTGTGTTTGCATTTCTCTGTACAAACATGCTTGTGTGCGTGCAGTCCTGATAGTGAATGATGATACAATACAAACATGCTTGTGTGCGTGCAGTCCTGATAGTGAATGATGATACAATACAAACATGCTTGTGTGCGTGCAGTCCTGATAGTGAATGATGAGCTTCTCCAGCGGCTGGCCAATGGGCGTTCAGGCCGTCCCCTGGTGATCCCCCGCACAGCCGACACCGCTGCACCCCTCAACTACCACTCCCCCGCTGCTGAGGTGGAATCCTGGCTGACCGGCAAGGGCTTCCGTCAGCAGTGAGTGTGGAGGAAACTCCGCTTCAGACCTGGGAGGCCAAACTGCATTATCTTTAACAGCATGTTTCCACAAACCTGATTGAAAAGCTAATAAAAAAAAACACCTGTCTCCTCACCTTATAAGTACTTAGCAGTACAAGTGAATTGAATCCATGCTTTAGTGTCAGTAATAGCATTATGGCAGAGCTTATTTCAATTCAAAGAATGGGATTACAGATTTTATGAAAGAAAGAAAGAAAGAAAGAAAGAAAGAAAGAAAGAAAGAAAGAAAGAAAGAAAGAAAGAAAGAAAGAAAGAAAGAAAGAAAGAAACAAACAAACAAAAACAATTCAATCAGTTTAAGAAGTAGATTTTATTCTAATTTCTAAAACTGGAATATTTTCTCCAATTGAGAATTTCACTGTCTTTTTAACACTTTATGAACCCTGGCTTGTAGTATTGAAAGTCACACAGTGCTGTTTGTTTCTCCGTCCCCTCCTCTATAGGACAGTTGAGAGTCTGGGCATCCTAACCGGAGCACAGCTTTTCTCTCTGAATAAAGAGGAGCTTCGCACTGTGGCACCTGAGGAAGGTGCTCGAGTTTACAGCCAGATCATGGTCCAGAAGGCCCTGCTGGAGGTTTGTCCAATCTCCTTCTGTCTGTGTCCTGTCCTGTGCTCCTGTCCAATGTCCATGTGTTCTAAAGCAGCTGTTTGCTCGGCCTTGGCTTATATGCTTATGTAATATATTAGCACTCTAGTTTATTTGTATAACCCCTTATCACAAGCATGTCTCAAAGGGCTTTACACACAGTATAATTATGATACATGCTACATATATACTGTATCTACACACAGTACACATCATATAGGTTACATAATTCATATACATACTACACATAATTTTACTAGATTATAGTATATCACAGGGGTGCAGTGGTTGCCTCAGAGCAAAAAGGTCCTGGGTTAGATTCCCACCTGCGATGCTGTGGGTGCGCTGAGGGTGTACCCCCCCTTCCCATGTCCTCAGTGCCTACTGCCCAGGTGGGCTATCTCGTCAAAAGGGCCTTTCTGTGTGGAGTTTGCATGTTCTCCCCGTGCTCCCCTGGGGGTCCTCCAGATAAGAACCCCCCACTAAAAACAATTAAAAAGAAAGAAGAAAAGTTTATAGTATATACCAGTGATACTCAACTTGCGGCCCGGGGGCCAGATGCGTCCCGCGATAGGGTGCAGAGTGGCCCCCGACCATTCTCTAATTCACAATGAAAACTAAAGTGAAATAAAGTTTGACTGAGCTACAGCTAAATTGTCAAATTGTCTGTTCGCCACCTAGGCACCTATACCTACTTAACTTAACCTAACTAACTTAACTAAACTATCGTGTGTGCACAAAATTGTCAGACTAAACTCCGGCTGACACGCCAAAAACCTACAATCCACTACAGACAAATTTATATTAATGTTTGTATATTAACTGGCCCCTGGCCTCCTATAATTTTACAAAAGTGGCCCCCGGGCAAAGCAAGTTGAGTGTCCCTGGTATATACGATACACAAACAAAGTATGTCTTTGGACTGTGGGAGGAAACCGGAGCATCCGGAGGAAACCAACGCAAACACGGGGAGAACATGCAACCTCCACACACAAAGGACCGGGTTAGAGATTTTAACCAACGGCCTTCTTGCTGTGAGGCAACAGAACCACTGAGCCACCACGCTGCCCACACTGCTGCTGATTTAAATTGCATATACTGTGAGTACAATTTTCTAGAATAAAAATTAGCTTCTTGGTATTCAGTAGGCCATTTGCAGCAGGGGGTAGATTTAGCTGATGGTGGTTACAAGCGAGCCAAACCTGGCACTGCAGTGTGTGCTGAGGAGCCAAACCTGGCACTGCAGTGTGTGCTGAGGAGCCAAACTCCACATGGAAACTATAGAGGACTTTTCCCATTTTCAACCCGCTTTGTGTCATTACAATGTCGGTAGTATGCAGATGAACATTGCTCACTTCCATCTCCAAATGACGTAAAATACATCATTTGGAGACGGAAGTGCCTGCGAATGAACTGGGGGTTCTCGGTGCAGCCAGGCTAGATAGAGGGAAGTTAGACATGGTGCAGGCTAGATAGAGGGAAGTTAGACATGGTGCAGGCTAGATAGAGGGAAGTTAGACATTCATTTGCACATACAGTACTACCGACATTGTAATGGTAAAAAGCTGGTTGAAAACCGCCAAAGTCTTCCTTTAACAGACTGTCAGCCTGAAATCACAGGGGTTTTGTATGTGGCGTAAACTGGACATGAAGTTATAAAATAAGCATTAGGAAACCCACACACTCAAAGTACAGGACTAGATGAGTTGGGAAGATCCAGTGGGATTTTGCTTGTGTCTAAAATGCCCACAGCACTTTCCTTGATATGTCCCTTTTTAATGACACTATATCCTCCTCCTTCTTGTTTAGGATGTTCGCAAAGCTACAGAACTGGAGACGGTGATGGAGAAGCAGAAACTGAAGGTTGACGTGAAGTCGCAGAGTGGAAAACTGTGAGAGCGAATCCAACGTCCACTAACACACGTGGCATCAGAAAGCAATGGACATTGCTATTATCATTTAGACAAAATTTGAAACATTACAAACTAGCAATGACCACCTTGTTTACATCTATGTCTGCCCAGACTCATAAAATGTATGTAGTTTGAAGGAATTAAATAAAAGGTATTGTGGGTTTTTTCTAAATGGAAGTTATCACTATATTGACAGTATTGTTTTTTTCGAAATGGAAGTTATCACTATATTGACATGTATGATTCCAGTGAATAATTTTCAGTGAGACACATGCTGTTTTTTATTTTTTTTAGATTTCCCCCCATTTTCTCCCCAATTGTACTTGGACAATTTCCCTCTGCTGCCCCAGTCGCTGCTCCACGGCCTCTGCCGAACTGGGGAGAGCCATAGACTAGCACTATGCTTCCTCCGACACATGCACAGTTGCCAGCCGTTTCTTTTCACCTGACAGCGGGGAGCTTCACCAGCAGGTGAAGCATGTGGGAGGATCACGCTATTCCCACCAGTTCCCTTCCGTCCCGAACAGGTGCCTTGATCGACTAGAGGAGGCGCTAGTGCAGCGACCGTGATGCAGACATACCCCTAATCTGGCTTCCCACCCGCAGACACAGCCAATCGTGCGTGTATGGACACCCGAACATGCGGGGCTGCGACCCGCGTGTTGGTAGGCAGAGAATCTACCGCTACACTACCCGGATGCCCACATGCTGCTTTCTAAGACAATTTTTTTTACAGAGGTGGACAGAGGACTCATAGGGTGCTTCATTACACAGTCACCTGAAGCTCAATTATTGAGTCCAAATCAATAATGTGATTATTAGGTCAACTTAAGGATTTAGGTGTCTGCAAAAGTAAGTGACAGCACCTCCACCGTTTTTGTAGAATGACCCAAGATCATTTTCTCAGCTACAATGGTAAGCAAAACATTATGATGTCACAGTGAAGTTGACCTTTGAATGTTTATATATAAAATGTCATCACATCATCATTTTATCCTATTAAATGTTTGTGTGAAATGTTGTCATAATTAGTGTATGAATTATTTAGTTATGGCCAAAAACATCTTTTGAGAGGTCACAGTGACCTTGACCTTTGACCACCAAATTGTAATGAGTTAATCCTTCAGTCCAAGTGGACGTTTGAGCCAAATTTGAAGGAATTCCCTGAAGGCGTTCCTGAGATATTGCCTTAACGAGAATGGGACGGACAGACGGACGTGAGGTCACAGTGATCTTGAACTTTGACCACCAAAATCAAATCAGTTCATCCTTGGGTCAAAAATGGAAGTTTGTGCCAAATTTGAAGGCGTTCCTGAGATATCACGTTAATGAGAATCGGACGGACGGACGGACGGACACTAACAAACAGTAAATGCAATGCAACACAATAACATCACACAGTTTGATGAGTTTCGCTGTGAGTTTCGTGTACGACTCCAAAGAACACACAGCAGCTGTTGATTCAGAGTATTTATTGCCTGCACATCATCATATATTAGGACTTATTGCAGCAAGCCCCCATCCTCTGTCATGCCCAGAATTAAATTATCTTTGGTTTTGGAGCAAATACGCAAAATAAATTACATTTAATTCATGAAAGGTCTTTCCATGTCAGTCACAGAAATAGTGTAGTTGTGACCCAACATCAAACTTTACCAAACTGTTATCTGATATCTTCTGATATCTGATATCTATCTTTATAAGTCCTCTCGAGACTAAGCACTTTCTAATCAAGCATTTCTCGATTTTATTTTAGCTGCAGGGCATATTATAACATACACCAATTAAGCATAATGTTAAGTCAATAGTGATGATGATTACATTACTTGATCATCACGATTGAGTGTCATATTTTCCTACTCACTACACAATTCACTACATATAATCAAATGACACATTCTCAAAGACTTAAATGTCGTAAGCCATAAATGTTGTGTTAATAATCTCAGTCCAAACTCTTTTCATCGAATTAAATATATCTTCTCAACAAGCGAATGCATATAAAAACATTTTCATGATAAATGCAATAGGCTCTTGTAATTGAGGTTGATTTGTGGAAATAGCACTTAATACTGATCTATTGTCACTTCACTGCAACAGCACACAGATGTGTGAACAGCAGTAGAGGTAGAAGGCATGGACTTGCTCTCACTGAGGTGTGCGCTAGGCTTCTTCACTCGTAAGTGCTGGTGTGGTGAGAGCAGTCCCAGGTTCTTCACTCTTAAGTGCTGGTGTGGTGAGAGCAGTCCCAGGTTCTTCACCTGTAAGTGCTGGTGTGGTGAGAGCAGTCCCAGGTTCTTCACTCGTAAGTGCTGGTGTGGTGAGAGCAGTCCCAGGTTCTTCACTCGTAAGTGCTGGTGTGGTGAGAGCAGTCCCAGGTTCTTCACTCGTAAGTGCTGGTGTGGAGAGAGCAGTCCCAGGTTCTTCACTCGTAAGTGCTGGTGTGGTGAGAGCAGTCCCAGGTTCTTCACTCGTAAGTGCTGGTGTGGTGAGAGCAGTCCCAGGTTCTTCACTTGTAAGTGCTGGTGTGGTGAGAGCAGTCCCAGGTTCTTCACTCGTAAGTGCTGGTGTGATGAGAGCAGTCCCAGGTCAGCAGGTCTTTTCCCTGAAACCACAGCTGGATCTCCCTCTGTGCCCCCTCCAGTGAGTCACTGGCATGGACCACATTCCTTAAGGTACAGACACACATCGGCAAACTATTACATTCACCTCCAAGCCAGAAAAATCACATTTACGAGTAAACCCCAAACCCAGATCTGTGCAAAGCCTAACATCTAATGGTAAAATGTGTGCTGCTGAAATGGCCATCTGCTATTGGCTGATCATTCGTGCCAGGTGATGTCAGCTGCTATAGAGTACATTGTGACCCATTAAACCGTACATTCCTTATAAACCTTATATGTCCATTCAGAAATTGAAATGAGTCCAGGTATCAGATCACCTGCTGACATGAACACTGAAGTCTCCTCTCACTGTGCCTGCTTGAGCCTGAGATGGGTTGGTATGTCCCACCATCACACGACACGCCTGGACCACATTGTGCCCTTCCCACACCTGGACAACGAAAAGTGAAGGAACAAGCAGCAAGTTTACATATAAAGCAATATAGAATAATACTCATTCAAATGTTTCTCTGAAACGGCACAATGCTGCAAATAAAACTTGTGCAGTGTGACCTCTTCATTCCGATCTTCCACCAAAAGCACTTCTAAAAGTTGAGATTTTATTGAATTAAAGATGTTGGTGGATTAGATCTATTCAATTGAAAACTGTCTCCCAAAGAAGTGTAAAAGGTCTTAAATGCGTCAGGGCACATTCAATTAGATTACATTAGTTTGGTGTGAAATTCTTTCCACGTCATTCAAAGGATGATCATATTCTGATCTCATTGTGACTAGTAGCAAATAGGCAAATGAAAGCCTGTAGCACTATAGGTTTGGTTTCACATTTCTAAGCAAAATAATTGTTAATTTGTGGCAGAAAGCCACAAAGGAAGTAGGAAGTAGTAGAAGTGGCAGAAAGACGATCCTCACCATGGCGACCACCGGCCCTGAGGTCATGTAATGCAGAAGACTGGGATAGAAGGGCTTCTTGGTCAGTTGACAGTAGTGTTGAGAGAGGAGCTCCTCTGAGAGCTTCACCAGAGACACAGTGACACTTAATATACCAATAACAAACAAAACAAGGTGCATATAACAGATATCTCCAACACATTATTTCAGACTTATAGCCTACCTGCAACATCTTCAGTCCCACCAGTTTGAAGCCCCGCTGCTCAAAACGTTGAATTACTTTGCCCACGAGGCGACGCTGAACTCCATCTGGCTTTACAGCTATGAGAGTCCGCTCGCCTATACCAGGGACACCTGGTGACGTGAGACACAACAGTTTGTTCCATTTTGTTAACGTGTTCCTTCCATCTTCATGCACCCCCCTCTCACATAACCAATATTACTCTCTATGTTGGGCAGTGTTCTGTTTAAATTTTTGTCCCACTGTCATCAGTGATGTCATAAGGGGGCACACACACACACACACACAAGGAGGCATTGTGACATCACTGATAATGTCATCAGTCTGATGTCATCCGTGATGTCATAAGGAGGCACACATAAGGGGCAGACACACACACACAAGGATGCATTGTGACATCACTGATGATGTCATTACTGATGTCATAAGGGGGCACACACACACACCCACGGCAATAACATTTTGTGAGCAACACACACACACACACCCGTGCACACCAATAGGGCAGGCGAGGCCACGCAGCAGCCAAGCTGCGGGCAAGGCCGCACAGTGGCCAAGCTGTGTATGCGAGCTGCAGGGCGAGCGAGGCAGGGCAGCGGCCAAGCTAGCGAGCCCGTGCAGCAGGCGAGCCCAGGAATCGAGTGTGCGAGATGCCTTTATTAAAATGTCATCTATAGGCTTAGCAAATAAGATTAAGCTTGGTTAATTACCAAGAGTTGCATGTTGAGTGATTTGAGTAATTCAATTAGTATAATGAGCTAATTAAGGAGGTTTGCCCGGCACTCCAGCTGGAAAAAGGCCACGGGGCAGACCGAGGACCAGCTGAAGTGATTATATCTCCACGCTGGCCTGGGAACGTCTTGTGAACCCCAGTCAGAGCTGGTTATTGTGCCAGGGAAGTTTGGGGTCCCCTGCTGGATCTGCGACTGGACTCCAAATAAGCGGTTGAAGATGGCTCTAGAGATTATGCTAATGAGTAAAGGTTGCATGACTTAGTTATGACAAGATATTAATTTCTGGACAGCCAAACATAAACCTTAAAACGCCAAGATCACCACAATGATGAAAAGCAAAAATATAGCAGCAGCCTAATTATTACACAGGCTAATTTATGCAAATCAAGAAAGGTTGAATTAGTTTAGTTATGGCAAGAGATGAATTTCTGGACATCAAAACAGACTTAAACTCTAAGATAATCTTTCTACTGATTTTGACTTTTACATAATTCATTCAAAATTATGCTAATGATGAAGTGAGGTTGCATGACTGCACCATGGTAATAATAGATGAATTTCTGGACATCACAAACATGGACTTAAACTCTTTTAGCCCACCTTTCTAAGTTAACTAGAAGCAGAATTACAACCATTTCCTGTTTTTGGCTATTAATTAGCCTAGCTCATTATGCTAATTACTCAACATGCAACTTTTGGCAACAAAGTTTCAATAGGAAACACCATTATGGGTCCAAGAAATTTCCAGTAGACTGATCCGCTTTCCAGGTCAGAAATGTAAAGTGACTTACTTGATTGGCTCCTGTGTCCGTCCAGCAGGGCGGAGGGGAACCTGGACGCCAAACTTCTAGTGGCTAATTGACTCCCTAAATAACACTGGCCGCTGGATTGTTGAAAAATCCTCTTGAAAACACATCGCTGTAACAGACCCATGTTTCGAGGTATGTCTGTGTGAGTGTGTGTGAAACAACCCTACACACACTGCCAGAGTGACACTGGTGTATCCTCAACTCAAACAAAAATCACGAGTCCTCCTGTGTGCTGTCCAAACTGAAGCAGAAACGTGGTTCATTACAATTCATTAACTCCAGTGATGCCAGAGGCCGTTTCTTTCCTGTCATCATCACTGGTAAACATTATTCCCTCTGGCATTGACTGCAGTCACTGAATTATCATTTCAGCCTGATTCCTGACATTGGACATTCCAGCAGAGGTGGACATAAATTATTGTCTACTTGAATAAGCCTTCAGCATCACTATGCTACTTTATAGAACTTCAGCAGCCTAGCATGCCTACAGATTTGAGATGAGGCAAACCCTGATTTCACCTCCTAAAACGTTAACAATTAAAAACTTTGTTGGCAGCAATATCATTGAAGAAAGACCATAATATAGGCCTAACCATGGGCTGATTATGAACCATGCAATTATTTGACCACACCAAAAAATGAGTAGACCTTCAATTTCTGGAGCCACAATTTCAGACAGGTTTACAACACAGTAGAAATGTTCAATCAGTAGCAAAACGAAACCACAATCTCAAGACAAATGCATGCGATCATATCCAGGCAAACGAGTCACATGACAAAAACACTAATTCAGGAATGGAGTTGCACACTGGTGAGTGTTGTATTGAGCGATCTATATGGAGTGTCTTGTCTCGGACAGGCTGACAGCTGAGGTGAATTCATGGCCCTCTTCACATCACTTGTAGGCTACTGTAGTGTAGTAGAGGACATTCAGTTTCTTCAGTGATGATCATGTAGTCGAAATATAATTGTAGACTTACTTTCTTTACTCTTAAGGGGTACAGTAATGTGATAGCACTTAAGATTGCTGTGTGTACTGTAGGTTAATGTATTAAGTATGGCAGCCGATCAATGCAACATAGGCTATCAACTTCTCAAATCAATGATAGTGGTTGGATTTTTGACTCGTTTCAAAGTATTTTAAGAGGCATGATCAAATAATTTGTGAACACAGGCCCCTAAAAAAATGCCGTTTTCACTGGTTGTCATGTGAGTGCATTACTAAATTCATATACCCGCTTCACAGCGCAAAGCAGGTGAATGTCATAAAAAACAGTCCTGGATGAGTTAAATGATGAAATCGACCTCGAGACTAGTTCCCACCCCTTTGGGAGCTTTAAAAGTCAACAAAGGGGGTCATTTACCTGAAAGGGTTGCCAAACAAGTTAATAAACACAGTTAGTAGCTAGTTTCAGCAACGTTTTACAATTACAGTCAAGTGCATACATTTCACCAGTTAGCTCTTTGTGGCAGTGAACCCAGAAAATCTGATCTCCAAAACTTAAAACCAAGTTTTGAACTTGTGATGAAATCAGGTATAAAGTCTGGAGCTCTGAATGATAATGTGATATGACCTTGTCTCGAGTGCTCATGCTCAAGTGTTGATTGAACGGTTTGAATCCCACTCCATTTTTGACAAAACGTGTTGCGATGTTTAGACAAGAGACTGCCTCTGTGTATGAAATGTGCTATACAAATAAATCAATAAACTGAGCTAAAGGCAACAAGTGCACAAATCCTTTAGTTTGCACTCGTTTGATTCCATTAAGTTGTACTGAGTCACATTAATTTCCAGCCCCAGGTTACATAGCACCATCTGCCTGTTTCTGTTCATTGTTTTCATAACACATACAGCAAATTGAGGAACAAATAATAGTAACTTCAGGCATATAACTATAACCTGACGCTGCCAGATGGATGTAGGTTGCTTCACATTTGTTTCACAACCTACATTGTGAATTTGTGAACTCAATACCGCCCCCTCTGGCGGAGTCAGGTTAATATAACTATGCTTTCCAATCGATTATTCTATCCATTACCGATCATTTGGCCATATGTTATCTGGCAAAAGCATTGCAAGACCATAAGAATTACCCAGCAATCTCACAAAATAGGGGTAGGAGGCGTAGGATACAGTACATGCACACAGTACTTGGCAGTGAGTTTTACAAGATGCACCTAAGGGTTTAACATACATAGAATGTTGAATCTCTTGATAAAACTATTAAAAATTATACCATAAGTTGTGATAAATAAAATTTAGAGCACAATCTCTGATACAATCATAAATTAACTGATATCTGAGTTTTAATATAAAGCACTTTATTAATCAAGCATGTTTTTTTCTGTTTCAGAATGGAATGATATGACATTAAGTTGAGTGTCTGTCTCCTTTGGAGATGAAAAAAAAAAAAAAAAAAAACGGAAGGCAAAATGAATAAAAGCACACATTTTAAAAACTCAAATTGAGTTGAAAAGTGCTCAGTCAGTCCTGGCCTGGGTTTGTTGCAGAGGCGTGGGATAGAAGGCCTGGATCAGGCCGCTCTGTAGACCAGGTTTACCCTTCTCGCCAAATGATCATTGGCAACAGATAAGGACGGCGCTGCTTAAAAACAAAAACAAAAAAAGCGCCAACCTTCTACAGCAGAAATAAAAACAAATCAAAACATCAGCAGCATCCTCAGCTTCCATCGGCTCAACCAGACGACGTATCCTCCGTGTTCTCCCTCCCGTTACTCTGAACAGGTGGAGCAAGGCTGGAACCTGGAGCAGGAGTGTCGGGCAAAGTGGTCAGCAGCACAGGCAATCCTTTAAGATCAGAGTTGACGTGTGGAGTGGCTCAAGCGCTCATTGTGCTATAGCTTGACGGTGCCTGAGGGCAGGCTACTATTACACAGTCTGTAATAGCGGAGGTCATTCACCAGCCTCTGCACACTTTGAGTGAATGATGGCAAGTCCTTGAAGGGGGAGAGAAAAATTGGACAGGAATATTAGTTAGAAAAGAGGCGCGAGTTCCAATTGATCACAGTGCAGACGACATTCAATGGCCTCCACTAGAGCCCTGCACAGGACCGTTTTCTTAATCCCGCTGGAATCCTGACCATTACTTACCGCCCACTCCCGCAATCTGTGTTGAAGTTCAACTGCCTGACCCCAGCCGCAATTTGCGGGATCCCACGAGACCCAACTTACATTGAACTGGACTCTCTCAAAAATCCCATCATGCAGTGCTATTCAAACACTGCTTTAACAGCCTCACACGTCTTCCCATCTCAGTCAATGGTAAAACTACTAAAACACCGTCAGCTGCACCTCTTCCACTGCATATAAGAGTGGGTTCACCTGATATTCCTCCTTTTTCATTGAGCCCTGAAGCGAGCCAACATCTGTCAAATCCTCTCATCTACCGCGGCCGTTGTGTCGGGTTTGAAAACTCTGGGTGTGATTTCTGAACAGCCGTCGCCATCTATGTTTATTCCCTCGTTTCACATGCAGGAAAATCCTTTGGTTTCTCGACTGCTCTTCTCTCACTGTTACTGCCTAGCAACTCAGACGGACAGGCCAGCGCACTAGTGATGCCGCGGTGTGAACATTTTCACACCGAATGAGGAGCACGTGACCAGACCGGTATTACCGGTTACACCGGGAAATGTAAACAATAGGATTGTTAGTTCCTACTAGTGCATGTTGTTCCCGGGAACAATAACAGTGAGAGACCAGTCGGGTATCCATAGCAGCTAGACTAGAGCGAACGTTACGTTATATGTATTTTGATAATACAAGTTTTAAAGTAGTAAGCAAGAGTCTATGCTTTAACCGTCCATTCTGTAGGTTCATAGAGACAAGACGCACGCTGCTGCTGTTTAAAGTACTAACGTTAGCATGGACGCTCACAGTCATACAACACTGGCTGCATCACAACTCATGGCTACATCTGACTCGAGACAACTTTTCAGACGCCCGTGGAGACAATCTTTCTCAAAAGAAACTAACGTTAGCGACACACCTGGAGACTTTTTCTGACATGGGATTAACAATACCAGCAATGACTGAATGCTGGTAAGTCCTCCCTCCCGCTAGCATTGATGCTAAGTTAGCATCGACTTTTCGCTGTGGAAAAAAAAGGCACATTTCCAGAGATGGCCCGCAGTGACAACAGTATGCACACGCATGCAGGCTTAGCTAAGGGTCTTACCTACATGTGTATGAGGAGGGCATCATTTGTGTTCATAAGATGTATAGCGTTAACTAACGTTAGTTGCTGGTCTAACCATAACAGCGGAGCCACACTGCAGCCGAGAGGGAGCGCTTCTAATTTACACCGGCGCACGCTGAAACTGCGGAGTTTTCCTTTCAATTCTTCCTCCATAAAAACAAAAGGTGTTACCGGTGGGCACGTTATGTAATCGGGGTATTCCCCAACACCGTGTAACACCGGTAACACCTAAAATCGCGGCAAGCCTACAGCGCACACTGCCAAAGATTGTGTATGTCCGAAAAGATCACACACTCGTTAGTAAACAAAGGGAGAATGAAATCGCGGACCCGCAGTTTATTTCTTGACTGACCAATAGAGACACTGCATGAAATAGGCCACGCCCATCATGGGGATAGCGCTCCATTCACTCCCACACACCAAGTAATTTTCCTTGAATTAAACATAGCTAAAAGCTGTTGTGTGGTGGACTGCGCAGACAACAAATGTAAAAAAAAATCCCCAATTAAAGTTTTTTTGTACTCCCGAGCAACACAAGGAAGCCGTTAAGAAGAAAAATGTGGATTTAGCTGCCAATGAAGTAAGTTGGAGTGTTCATCTTCCGTATATAAGATCTTTGTGTGCAACACGCGACATAGGGGAATGCCAGGCTTGGGGGGTGTTTCAGGAAGCAGAAAGTCAGCAGACAAACGTTGTGATCAGCTCACGTCTCGTTCGCAGTTCAAATGAATGAAGTAAACGCACACAATGTCTCATTATTTGACACTAGCCAATTCCTCCTAGATATCTGCAAAACTATCTGTATCTGACGAGCGTTCCTTTGTTCGCCCGGTTAGCCACGGTTTGTTTTGCTAGAAGTTGGCACGATAGTTGGTCCTTTGTGTTTTCCCCCGTGTTGGCCGTGGTTTCTGAATGATGACGTGTTCCGCAGTGTCTCTATCCTGCATGCAGTCCAGTTAAAACCGCCCGCCCCCGTGAGATTTGCATTGAGGCCCGTGGGATCCCGCTCCCAATGCAGCCCTCTAGTACACATTGGTCAGACTTGTATTAGTAGTACAAATTATATAAAAAGGTAAACCACCTACGACTATATCATTGTCAAACCAACTGTAATTTTCCAACCAACCAAACCAACTTGAATTTTCTTCCGCTGCCGACAGAAATGGACGGCACCAATGGCAGAGCTTATACCAGCAGCCTGTTTCCATGCAGCCAGACTAGGGGGCACTTTACACGAGGACGGTTTCCTATGGTGACGGGGAATTATTGTATCGTTAGTGCCTCCCTTTTAGACGGCGACGCCGAATTTGGGCTTAGGAAACGACACATTTTGAAACCACCTTCCAGAGTGGAATTCTTTGAGACGCTTCCCGCTGAGGGCTCCATGTAATCGCTTGAAGACGGCACATTTCAGAAACTCTGACGTGCCTGCACACGCGACACACGCGATTACGCCATAGCCGTGCCCGAGTTGGCAACCATTTTCAAAATAAAATGTCAGTATGAATGAAGTTTGGCAACATTCAGAATTAAGCTACACTGCGGCCAACTTTAGTTACATGTTCATAACGTTACTGCTGCGAGGAGCCGATGGCTGTACCCGGTCGGCATTTAATGTTAGTTACAAAAGCACGTCGACAGTGTTTTCTCACTGCCAGTAGCCTACAGTAGGGTTTGACAGATAGCACACTCAGCGCCCCCGGTCCTCGCTGCTCGTTAAAGATTTCCAATAGGTGTTATTCTGATAAACTGGTCACATATACCGTATGTTACATTCTCACCCGACAAATATTAAAACTTTAAAACAGTTTGGGTTTTTTTTTTAGCTTGAAAAAAGCTTTTTGGCAAGTCTAAATGACTGCGGAAGGCGTACTCTACTTCCGTGTTTAAAACAGGAAAGACGATTACGAAATTACGTCATGCAGAAGCGCCCTTGTATGGGCAAAGAATAAGGTGATCACACTGCCACCTAGCGACCTGGCATGTACATTACGGCGTTTTAAAAATTCAACAGCGCTCATGTAAACAAGGAGAAGGTGTGAAGGAAAAGGTGTGAAGGAAATGCTATTGTGTCGTTTCTTCCAGAAACTGTCCTCGTGTAAAGGGCCCCTAGGACTACATCTGAATGACTACATCTGCATGTGGTTTTTGGTGTTTACTGTTCTGTAGCCTACCATTTTTTCACTTACTTCATCTGGGGCCGGTTGCACCAACTGGTCTTACGACTGGTCTTAAGCTAAGTTGGTCGTAACTTTACGACCTAACAGCTACGCACCAAGACGGCTTAAGCCTTCTTTTCACTACGCCCAGGCGTAACTCCTACGCCTGGTCAGGAGGAGGCGTAGCGCCTGCCTGTAACAGAGATCTCCACGGAGACCTTTTTGACCGTCATCGTCGTAACACAGCCAGTTCTCCGTCTTTGAAGCACGATGTTAAGATTATAACTAACTAGTTGTGTGGCTTAGCCTTCCCAAATGTTGCTGTTCATTTTTTTAGAATTTAATACATAGAATTGGGAACGTTACATTCAATTTAATTCAGACTGCCTGATACTAATCGCCGCCGCCATTTTCCCCAGGGGCTTCTACAGGAGGAGGGGGGTGGGAGGAGGGAGGGTGTAGTGACGCACATACAGTAGTGGGTGACGGCGCGAGGCACAATTGTGGGCCAATCAGAGGGCATTCCCCGACAATTCACATGAACGCGCATTGCTACGACCAGCGTAGGTAAGACCAGACGTAAGCCGTGTTGGTGCAACAGGCGTAAATCCACTCTAAAGACTGGTCTTAACTAAGACCGACGTAGGAGTTACGACCAGGCATAGTTAAGACCAGTTGGTGCGACTGGCCCCAGATATGTTGAGAAAGTATGACCATTGTACATTGAACTGTTAAAAACTAATTCTAACACAGTCCGTGTGTATTTTAGTTTTGGGACCATGCTTTGTTACACTTCAGTGGAGTGTGGGGGAAAATAATCATCATCTACTTTAAATGTAACTCCTTACCCGTTCAAGTTTGAAGTTGCGTGCGAGAACAGCTCGCTGGTTGGCGTCGACACCCTGGCAGCCGTTCAGGAACTCTGGCATAAAAGCTGAGAAGAAGGCATCAAAGTCGACGGAGGCCATGTTGTAAACAGCGAGGGTGATCTCCTCCTGCAGAAGGTCGTGACTTTTGTGGAGAAGCACCTGCAGGAGCACGTTGGTGAAGTGGAACAACATGGAGGTCCGGAACAACTTCTACAGTAGAACAAAAACAAAGAGGAATGACCATAGAGTGGACATGTAGTGGAGGAGTGCAATTTGCCATTATTGCAGCAGTTCTCATAGTGGTGCGAATCACTTTCTCAAGCTCTGATTCAATCTTTCACCAGCCATGCTGAATCTTTAACATAATGTTCATGTTTATTAAACCATTGAGGGCTGAACTATGAGCCCTGTGGATAAGAGTACAGTCATTTATTTTTACTGACAGCCAGAGAGTGAGATGCTAATTCACAGATGACCCTGCTAATAAGAGCATAATAGATATACACCAATGTAGCGTCTAGAGCAGGGGTGCCCACTTTTTTTTTTTTTGCCTTGCAAGCTACTTTTAAAATGACCAGCTCAACATGATCTACCAATATTTATTTAGATGAAAATCTTTGAGATTACAACTTTAAGTAGGCTTAATTTCATTAGAAGTACACAAGTGCAAGGCTTCAGTGCTCCAATCAGTCTCTCTCGATATCTGTATAAGGCACAATGGAATAGCTTTGACATTGCTCACAGCCAATGGGAATCGGGGGGGTTACAGGCACTAACTTTAATCCATTAATAATATGGTTTTGATTTTTTTTCCTTTTGTGATTTTCAATGCAATCTATTTTTCATATGGGGATCCTGTATGAATGGCGACTGGCTGTTTCCAGGGAGCTGATTAGGCAGAAGGTGGGTCTTTGATCTGATCCGGAGCAGATTAGCCTTTCAGCATATATTGCCATGGTGATCTACCCAGGTAAGAAGTGAACTAGTGTCGTACAAACCCAGGGTTAAACCTGAAGTTACCTCGCTAAGTCACTAATCTTGCATCATAGTATACTGTAGGCCCCTGGTCTAGAGATTGGACTGGCCCAAACATTCTGCATAGACAAAAACTCAGCTTACCCTGTGGTACAACTTGTGCTTGCTGTTCAGTGACTCCAGATAGCAGAGGTTCTGCTTGAAGAGGTGGATGTCTGGCTGCAGGAAAGACTGTCCAAAAGCCTGTTGGGACACATTTCAGCACATGTCAGGGAGCCAAGTGGAGCTAGAGTCAACAGTCTCTTTATCGACACATTAGCCATTTTCACACATGCGCTTTTTACCGCTAAATGACCGGAAAGCGGTCTAATGCCTTCATGTGTGAAAGTTGTTTTCCGGTATAAGCGTTCCCCCGTCATCGCGGACATTTCACCAGTTTCAAGGTTGTCAGGAGAGCGGTATGCCGCGATAAGGGACACAAGTGTGAAACGTGTACAGTCATTTCCCTGTATCAGTGGGCGTTGACTCAGGTGGTGTTGACCACCAAAGCACTATTGCAAGTCGCAAACGCGCTTTGCGGTTTTCGCCACCGGGTGATCTTGCGTGTTAGTGCGGGTCGGACCAGACTCAGCAGGTAGTCGAACGTACACATGCGTCACATGCGAAAATGACGCTTCCATTCCACGTCGTCAAAATTGTTCAGAGCATCTTCCCAAAATAAATTCCCTCCTGGTCTCTCTTGCTTCCAGACGGCTCTAGTCTCACGCAGCAGCGCAGAGGTACTTAACACTGTCATAATCTGTCCCCGGTTTAGTCTATCTTCATATTCTGCACGATGTTTAGCGAAGAAGACTGCGAACATGAATCTGTTTCTGTTCGCACGTATATCCCTTTCCATCTTCGCCTTAATTTGTCTGCGTCACTGTCTACGTTTGAGGAAAAAGCGCGTCAGCAATATTATCAAAAGAGTGGACACCGGCTCCATGTTTGTTTGTTTTTTCTGACTGCCTTGCAGCACAGTTTATACGTCATGACCCCAGGCCACTCTCCTCCGCCTGCTCCGCCCCCCAACATACAGGCTATTTGACGACTATATTCACACATGCGAGCGCTCAGGTGTGAAGGGAAATTCCGGGAAATTCCGATATTGATTTACAGGTAATTTTCCTGTACGCATGTGTGAAAACGGCTATTGTGACAAAATGAATTATACAGAATATACTGCAATATGGATGTATCCATTACAAATGATCTAATCATCATGAAACTTCGTCCATTTCCCCATAATAGTAAAACAAAGTTATGACGAGTGTAGGTACATGCGTACACACACACACACACCTGCATGGCAGCTGTGAACTGCGCCTCATTTTCCATGGTATCTTCAGCTGCACCTCTCTGGACACTTGCCAAGACTGAAGTTTTGAAGAAGTACCTCCAGTTTTGGTGGAGTATTTGGTAGAGTAACTCAAACATCTCCGCCTTGACGTCTGGAGAAGACCGCTACAATAGACAGGAGAAACAAAGACCATCTGTTACCCTGACAAGTCTATGGATCTCATCATTCTGTACCTGGCAATCTTCATGTCCAGAATATTTAACAACATTCAGGTTTAATAGCAGGCAGGATCATGGGGCGGCTTTAGCTCAGGAGGTAGAGCGGGTCGGCCAATGACGAAAGGGTTGGCGGCTCGATCCCCGCTCCCTCCCAGCTGCTGTCGTTGTGTCCTTGGGCAAGACACTTAACCCTCCTTGCTCCCGATGGTGTGTAGGTACCCTGCGTGGCAGCCTGCCGCCATTGGTGTATGAATGGGTGAATGTAGACTACCTACTGATTGTAAAGCGCTTTGGATAAAAGCGCTATATAAATGCAGACCATTTACCATTTACCATCATTTCTCATGTTTCAGATTTTTTTTTTTAATTAATAGAAGAACAACTAGAGACCATCTCCCGATAGGCTCACAGGAGCCAAGACACCCGCAACTTCAAATGAATGTGAACCAGGGTGAAGTGTGTATGTGTGGGGGCTTGTTCAGACCATGCACATGATCTTTCTTCTTATGTCAACTGCACACCCGTAAAGTTTTGTGACTGCGCCTTGCACAGTTTTGACGCTATCGCATTCACAACATTGTGGGAAGGCCCCCCCCCCCCACACACACACATGGTGAAATCAATACCAGCTGACGCTGTCGCGGCTGGTAACAATTTAGCTGTACAGCTAAAGCAAAGAAAAAAGCAGGACTTTGACGTCAAACTCCTGCTTTTTAAATATACGGTACATGTTAATCTGTGGCATGGTGACTGAATAACCAAATAAAACGGTAGGTGAGCACCAACAGACCTCTGCCACAATGGGGTAGACCTGCTCCATGCAGAGAGAGAGGATGCTGGGTAGGAAGGGTTTGAAAGCTTGACCAGGCTCTTGCACCACCACCTGCAGGATCTTCAGGAACTTCTGCACCACTCTGCACCCCGCACAGCCCTCTTGCAAAATACTGGCGGCCAGCTGTTCCCTGTCAAACACACAAGTGACAACAGACAGTTTGCATAACGGATGAAACCAGCATTTTGCTGTTGTTGGTCCCATGCTGATAAGCTTTATGTATACAGGATGTTGCAAATCAAGGTGAGGTAATATAAAGGCATGTGTAAGTCTCAGTATGGTTAAATAATTGCAAGCTTGTCTTTGTAATGTTGTGAAATTAGTAAAAACATTATATAATTTTGCTCAGGGTTTAGACCGGAGATACAGGGTAGATATAATGAATTAATCTTAGAGTGTGTTCAGATGCTATGGCAACAGGTCAGATGGCTAAGGCGTAGAAAAGAGCGTCAGCCGTGTGAGTCTTGAGGCACACCACGCAATCTGGTTGGACAGGCACGATGGCAACCAGTCCAAGACAGTCGCAGAGATACCAACTCATTCCTCAATACATCAATGAGAATAGCATCATCCATCATAACAAAGCTGATGTTTGAGAGAGGGCGTGACTCAATGGTGTGGGTGGGATGTGTTTGTCAAAATGTGTAGATGAGTAGCAATTAGGGATGCACCGATCCACATTTTTTCACTTCCGATCCGATTCCGATACCTGAATTTGGATATCTGCCGATACAGATATTATGACGATACCAATATTTTTCTTGAATATACAGTATAGGCAAAGATTTGGCCAATTAAAGATTTTTTTTTTTAAATATACCTTGCAAAAAGCAGACAAAATTAAGAAAATATACAAGGCAAAGAAGGATACTATTATACATGGGCAAATTATGGCCTGTGCGGCCCGCGCTGGAATTGCACATTTTTTATTATACTTTTTTTTTTCACGATTCCGATCCGATCCGTGAATTAATGCCAATATCGGCACCCGATACAGATATTGGATCGGCCCCATCCCTAGTAGCAATGACTGTTTCTTTACCTGGTGAACATGCTGAGGAAAGTTTGGATGATCTGTCCTGTGAAGGCAACGCCCATCTGGACTCGCAAGGCTTGGAACAGCGTCAGGAAGAAGGCCAACATCTCGTCCGTCACATCTGAAGAAGACAAGGACCATTAATGCAGTTGGTCAGTTTTAACCATCTCTTTCCAAACTTTTTCAGTGTCAATTTTCCCCATGACTGACTGTTGAGGTCTTGAAGATTGTGAACATGTATGGTGGCAAAATTAGATCGCTAGACATAGCAGAATAACCTCAGGATACATGTGGAAGGTTCCGAGGTGGCTGACGGGAAGTTTGCAGCTATACCCTATTCTAATAAATACAGAATGTGGTGCATTTCATTCAGTGTTGTAAGCCACAGCTGATCTCTGTCATGGTCAATGATCATTTGGACCATTCTGTCATTTGTACTGCAGTGGGGATTTAACATGGCTATTCTTCTTAAAACTTCCTGACAGACTATTAACTATATAATCAATAAGTCTAATTACTAGTACTTAGTAAACTTGTACATGTACAATCTACATGTATTATCACTTACTATAGCAATGTAAAGATGGGCTAAAAATAAGCAGAATAGGAAGACTGTAAAAAGGGAAGCCACAGAGACAAACAGTAACTAACACAGAGCTAAGGTTAGGTAATAGGAGGCACTTACATAATATTGTAGATGAGACTTGGATTCCTTTAATTAAGACCTATTTTTAATTTTGCGTTGTTCTCACTTGGTTTGTAGTCTTTATTCTGAGACTTCTGTCATAAACATAATCTGCTCAGACAGAATCAAGATGCATCATTTTTATATTGTGATGGATTTTCACAGGAAAGCCAGGTATGCAGGTATGAGATGAGCCCCCTCTGACCTGGCTGCTGGATGAACACGGGGAAAAGGCTGAGGGACACTTGGACAGACTCCTGAAGACTCTGGTAACAGATCTGACGGGATTTGGTGGACTCCCCGGAGATGCTGTCCACTAGGTCTCTGAGCACAGGCAGAGTCTGCTGCAGCACCGTTTTCACTGCGGGAAGAAACAAGAGCAGCAGGGGGAATAATTACTGTACTGTGTGATAAAGAAAATGAATGAATCTATAATTAGTATGACTGTAATACAATTAGCAAAGAAAAAAGAATGCTCAAGAACAAAAGACAGAATGAAAAACACCAAACAAGTTAAAGACAGAAATACTGACTGTCATCCAGGTCAGGACGCCGTGGGGGGAGGGTCGTCGTCCCCCTCAGGCTACGGTAGTCACGAGTGAGCGCCGTCAGCAGGCTGCCATGGTTGCTGGAGCGGGTTTGCCATTGCTGCTCACTCTCTGGTAAGTTGGGCCATGGGAGCAGCAGCATGTTGGATAAAGCCCTACACACCAACATGTGAGCCTGTAAGACACAGACACAAGTTGAGTAATGACTTCAGTACAGAGGACATTTTGGTCTTGTAAATATGAGGTTCTATCTGACTACCATATGTTTGCAAAGAGCAACTCAACACTAAAACACTTCTTTTGAGATGTAAACTGGTATTTAGCACGATGTAGTTATGAAACACAACAACGCCGGTCATACTGTCAACATGTGAGCCCAGATGTGCCAGTGCCATATTTTACTTGGTCAGCTCGCCCTCCAGTGGTTAAATATGGCAGCTGTAGTGCTGCTGGAGATGCAGCTGCATACAAGGACAATTGTCCTAAGATACGTCATTTGGTAAAAATATGATACCACATCAGCCTATGAGCATGTGGACACGCCCACGCCACAACATCCCTACTTGGCTACTTTTCAAAAAGGGAAAATCCAAGAACGTCTTGTCGATGTGTGCAACTGCTGAGAAACAGCCGCTACGCAATTGTGTGACTGCAGTATGTCTTTGTTTTCACCACAAGCTGGTTGAAAAGAGATACATTTATGAGTCGGCACACATCACATGCAAAACAAAAGGACATGAACCTCTTGAGGGAGTCTGCGAGTGTGGTTCTCTGTGATGAGGCTGAAGATGTTCTGAACAGCTGGCAGAGTGACCAGGAACACCGGCCGCACTGTGGAGGTCATGGAAACCACCAGGTGGCATGCTGACAGCAGCAACTTTTCAGGTACCTGGAAACAAAACAAACAAACAAAGAAAAATCTAAGTATTTACACAAAATATACCTTTCTATTGCTTGCTCAGTTTAAGGCTTATTTGTTTGCCCATGACAAGTGACAATTTTGGTCAAAAGGCAGCATCTCCACTTGAGACAGCAGATCATTGAAATGACATGGGGCCGAATATGAGCATTAGTTGATATAACTTTGGAACTTGATATAGTCACTTAAGCCTTGAAAGCCACCTTGAGTTGGTGGACTTACAACGTATATTTATCATTTATGACGCTCCATAATACAGACTTAATATTTGAGTGTGTGGCAAAAAGAAGTGTGAGGGAGTCTACCTTAGCAGTGATGAGTGGGCTACTGGCATCCACTGCAGATGTGATGAGGTTGTTGAATCGGCTCTGGTTCTGCCTGTGGACCTCACTGTAGAACTGGGCAAGCCAATGAGAGTAGGCCTGCAGAGCAGCAAGTGCCTGGGCATGGCTGGAACCAACAAACACACTAAATATTGCAATGAATCTGACAAAACATACTTGTTTTTCATCGTATACTGAAGCCACATGTCTTCCTAAATTGCAGCTAAAATGGTCCTTGTGATACATGTTAGATATTGTAGTATATTTTAATGTGTCATAATTACAAACCAAAAGGAATACTGAAATAGGAAGATCATCTTTGGAAATTGAGTCTGGATTTTCCCTCCCAAAGTTGGAACTCGACTATTATAGAGTGACTTTCTGAAGCTGCCATGTTGACAAGGAATGGGAGGCAACTCTTGGACACTGCACAAATAACCTGAGGTTGTTTTTTCTGTGGTATTTTATTTCAGTTATGAAATAAAGCTCACGTGGGTGTCACTGTCAACATTTATGTAACATTCTAACATTTCGCAAAGTCAGTTCCTCATTCTCTGTCCATGATACTCCAAAGAGTGTTTGGTCTGATGACAACAGATTAGAGCTTTGGTTCTTTGGATTCCGCCTTTCAGAAAGAATTGTTCCTATTCATAAATACTGTGAATTGCGTCTGATACTCACACATCAATGAGATCTGGCTTGAGAACAGAAGGCACAGCGGTCTCCAGGTCGTAAAGGCTGATCTGAGTGCCGTAGCAAGTGACCTCAACCAACCTAGAAAAACAAACACTGAAGTCAGTTAAGGCATTTTGCTTCTCACCGAGAGTGATATGGGCTGCAAATGACAGTTTGATCATTAGGAATGTCACAGTGAATAAATAGTACATGAATGTACATAATAGGAGATGCTTTCCAGAAAATAAGAAAAAAGAAAGGCATACTTTCATCAAAGCAGAGCATTCTCATGGGCTTTTAAGGTGTCATGGGCACATACTCCCAGAAATCACACAGAAATATAGAATAACCAGAAAATGGCAAAACCCTCAGCCATGACTGGTCACTGATTAGTAGGCAGACAATCATCAATGTGCAACCCTTCATTTTTCTTTTAATTACTGACAAAATAACAATACCCACCACCCCCCAAAAAAATAAACCTGTGTATTATTTTTTTTACAATGATTTGTGTTTGTTAGATTTCTTTTTTGCCTTAATTGGATAGGACAGTAGATAACCAGCCTTAATTGGATAGGACAGTAGATAGCCAGGGAAGGTGGGGGTAGAGAGATGACATGTGGCAAAGGACTACGGGTGGGATTCGAACCAGGGTCAGCCACGCGAAGGACTACGCCTTAGTGGACGCCCTGTGATTTATCCTTCTAAGTGTGTTTATTATGAATTGATGACAGAAACTATGAGGTGAAAACATGTGGTTCAGTAAAAACTACTGTATTTGTAGGGCTGTTATCGGTACTCTATACTTTGTACCGATACCCAGCCCTATAAATACAGTAGTTTTTACAGAACCACATGCGATACCAGAAGAAATGTGGGGGAAATCTGCTGCTTGTGATCCGTGTTGACGTGTGTGTGCGCTCGTGCGTGTGTATGAGAGAAGGAGAAAGTTACCTCAGAGTGCAGACTAACAAACTGGTTAGCACTTCAAGAAGACAAAACAGTGTTTTACGACAAGCAGGCTTACTGGATATTTCCACATAACGTTATAATCCATACTGCCTTAATGATCAATGTTGCGGTAACGTCACATTACATCTTCCAATGTATCCTATCCACCCGATGTGTGTTGCTAGGTCAGCGTCTGTCATTAAGAGTACACCATAACAGATACAGAACAGTCTGTTACACCATCATGGTCCATGGTCAAATTTTACTCCAAGCCAAGGAAGATGAATGGCAGCAGTGATTCATGACAGTCACCACTTAAGTGAATGTCTGCCTGGTATGTCACTCAACATAATTCTCAATGAGTTTAAATCCCTGTAATGTTTTGCAATAAGTTACACAGGTTATATTCAACAATAAATGCACTTTATTATTAAGTCATCCTCCTTCTGATCACTTTGTTTTAAGTCTTGAATATACCACCGAGTGAACAAAAAATGGAACCCAATGACATAAATGACTAATGAATATGAATGAATAATGAGGTCACATTCACAACAGTCTAATCCTAATGTTAATACTCTCCAAATCTGGCTTCAAACATCAAATCTTTTTTCGGCGAGGCTCCCCCCCTTGCGGTCGAGGTAAGTTTTGAAATCCCTCCAGGCCTGACATTTTTTCTAGGGGAAACACTGGAAGGGGAGCAGAACACTGACCTCTCGACCACTGCCAGGGCATCATTGAAACGTGCAGCAAAAACCTCTCCGATGAAGTACTCAGCCAAGCGTCCCACAGCTTGAAGTAGGGAGCTGAGGTCCCTCAGAGAACAGTGCAGTCGGCGGCAATCATTCTCTGCAGTGATGTTGAGCCTTCGACCTGAGCGGGAGACACCAAGTCAGCTTATCCGCTTATAACGTTTTCATCTATGGGTAAGCATTGTTCAACTTGACTACACCTCAAAACAAAACGGAGAACAATGAGATCAAACAGAAAAGCTCAACTAAACTGTTACTTACTTGTGCCAGTGGTGACGATAAACTGCTGCAAACCCAGGTAGACATCTAAATTCTCCTGAAGGACTGGAAACTGAAGAAAGAGCAAGATAAGCATCACCCAGCACTGAACAACATGCGGTTAAATCCACAATCACGTGAAGAGAATTCACTTTCAATTGAATAAATTCAAAATGTCAATGAAAAGTGTGAACGATAGTCCCCACTTCTCATTTCTTGTTAGGAAGATATGATGTCTATCTGATGCCAAAACAGGCCTTTAAAGTACAACCATTTTGGAAGACAGTGTTTTCCACAATGGCTGATAATTGATTCTTTTATAAGGTAATTAGCCCTGAATCTGATCACCATATTGATGTTAGGAGACTTTGAGTCACATCTCAATATTTTGTTTGACTTGGGTTTTAGTGCATTGCTGGTGCAAGTAAGAAGAAGAAAGAAGTTGGTTTCCTGTTGTATCCAGGTCGACAGACTCTCGTTGCAAAAACTAAAGTGAAACTCATAATTCCAGACTTCACAAACTACCCATGTGTTTGTAAAGATGTCAAGACAATTGTGCTAGACAGCAATTTTTGTTGTCGTCAGATGTGTAAAACTGTATACCGTGAACCCTACCCGCTATTTTGTTCTGAATTGACTTTCTGGATTTTCTATTAAAGCACATATCCAGAATATTATATATAGAATTGCAATTAGAGCCCCAAATCCTTGAAGTGAACTGAATCCAACCCTATAAGATAGCCTTTGAAAACAATCACTAATTTCACACATTCACCCTGTTTTCTTCATTTCCTTAAGTAAGTAAAAGTAAAACTGTATTTGTATAGAGTAGCACCTTTCAAGACAAGTGTCACAAAGTGTGTGGGCTGGAACAAACAGCTAACTTTGGTTGCCAGCCACAGCTAGCCTTTTTTTCTTCTTCTTTCTATGATGCTATCATTAGCAAGCAACAAAGAAATCATGTTCTAGTCTAACCAAATAACTATTTTGGTGAAGCAATAATAACCTTCTCTCTCAATTACTGTTTCAAGCTGTCTTGCTCAGGGTGTGATGTCCCGTGGGGGCAATCGTGTGTGTGTGTGTGTGTGTGTGTGTGTGTGTGTGTGTGTGTGTGTGTGTATGTGTGTGTACACACACACACATTTATATTTCATATATAAAATTAAGAATCATGAACAAATTTGATTGACAGAATTAACATTAACATCAGAATTCTCAGCTAGGTTGCATAAAGTGGAATTGGTTTTTAACAGCCTTTTAAAAACCTTGTGAAATGTCAAGATGACACCAAAAATGATCTCTTACCAAAGTATTGAATGCATGGGATGGGAGCAGCTCCATCACCTTGGCAACCACCTCCAGACTCTGACGCAGATACCTTTGCCACTCAGTCTGTTTCTATAGTGACCAAATGGGAGAGAAGATCCAGAAATTGATGTAGGTGAGGGGATATATTCTTTGGCAATGTGTGCACGTCTTCAGAGTTCAGATACTTCTGTTATATACCAGGCTAGGACAGATGCACAGTAATTCATTATTTAATTATTCTTACATCATCATCCAGAGTCTCATCATCCAGCTCTTCTAACTGGGCCTGATTGTATCGAAACTGTATTCGGTTCAGAACTTCCCTCAACAGAAGGACTAAGGCATCTTTGTACCTGTCCAACCATACAAGCAAATTCATTTAAAAAAAGGACATGTTATACATGAAACAATGACCAATGGACAGAAATACAGGTTAGAACATTTTCACAATCATTTTACATGATTATTTTTAACTGCATTAGTTAATAGGATTTTTGATTCATTTTGAATTTATTGAGTGCCACATTTAAAGTAACAGGGAATAAATACATGCTTGAGCGACTTACCTATTGAGAACACTTTCTCGGGCTGCTAGTCTGCTTTTGATTTTGGTTGTTAGAAAATCCAAAAACACACTCCATATATCCAGACAGGCAAAGTAGCCTTCATGGTTCGGCTGAAAAACAAGTAGAAGTCAGTTTTCCAAACTGTCAGAAATGGTAATTTGTGGCAACCCTGTGGTGTATCGCAACAATGAATTACTGTATAGGAGTATGGATGGTTTTACCTGGTTGAAGGTGTACTTGAAAAGCAGGGCTAGAAAATCTACAATTGGAAATTGAGGACTGGACTCAATTCGCCTCAGGTGGACGCTGACGAACAGGCGCAGAAAATCTGTGAACTTTTCCATGTAACTGTAGGTGGGAAGAGAAAATGTGATATCAAATGACTTTGGAAACACCAACAGATACAAGTAACTCAGGCAACGTTTGGTTTGGTCCATTTTAGATGCGTTTTAGCTGCACATTCAACAGCATCCAGCACACAGCCTCGATATACAGTACGCTGCGCATGCAGAAAACAAAACATCATTGATATGTGCAAGTACACCTAGTTTGCATGTTTTTGTCCTACTAATTATTGATATCATTTAGGTACTGTAGGTTTAGGTCACTGTATACTGAAACTTGAAGGTCACTGCATACTGAAACTTGTCTAAAAAGTTATTTTGATCAAGAATGTTTTAATTAGGGATGGGGCCGATCCGATCCAATATCGGTATCGGGTGCCGATATGGCACTAATTCACGGATCGGATCGGAATTGGGGGAAAAAAAGCAATTCCAGCGCACAGCTGGCCGTAATTTGTATAATAATGTATAATAGTATCCTTCTTTGCCTTGTATATTTTCTTAATTTTGTCTGCTTTTTGCAAGGTATATTAAAAAAAAAACTTAATTGGCCAAATCTTTGCCTATACTGTATATTCAAGAAAAATATTGGTATCGGCATAATATCGGTATCGGCAGATATCCAAATTCAGGTATCGGAATCGGATCGGAAGTGAAAAAAGTGGATCGGTGCATCCCTAGTTTTAATGCAGATTTATGTTTCAGAAAGGATTAAATCGAGCATTTATGAAGAGCTTTAGAGATGTCAAAATATTGAGATACGTATTGTGTATCATGATATAGGCTAAACATACTGAGATATTATTTAGAGGCCATATTGCCCAGCCCTAACTTAAGGTTATGAGTATAACCCCGGTTTTATGAATAGTATGAGTGAGATGACTCACCAGACAACCCTTCTTGCCAGGGTGGGTGAGAAGAATGCTCATCAAGAATGGCGTTATCCTGCTCTGCCGCCCCTATATATAGGGCGGGCTAGTGCCCCTAGCGGCGGAGGGAGGAAAATATGTTATTCCTCCGACTCCAAATATGGATATTTGGTGAAGAAATAATGTGTCTAGGTCAAAGAGAGAGTATCTGGTTCCATAGTGAGTCATCTCACTCATATTATTCATAAAACCAGGGTTATATTCATAACCTTAAGTTAAGCTAGATACAAGCATAATTAGGTATCATCGGTCTATACTGTAAGACTCTGGGACTGACGGACGATATTTCGGGGTTTCCGGTGTAGAGTGGACGTCGGTGCCAGACTTCCGCCATAGTCCGACGCTGCCTCGTATGCAGTTATGATAACTGAGTTATCGGTTTATAGAAATAAGCCAAAAAGTCGTCTGGACTTAAAACACCTACAACAAATATCAATCAATCAACTCCCAACTCCATTCTCGCCGCATGAATCAGACTGTAAACAATGACCGCGGTGCACAGAAGCCAAAGTTTTGGTGCGGACGTCTGCTCTACTGGAAAGAAACCTCAAAATATCAGCTGTCCCAGAGTCTTATTAGTAGTCAGACTGATAAGACTCAGGGTTTGCCAATTGTTGTCTGGTTAATAGAGAAAATACACCAAAATACAGATATGGTTTAAAAGTCTGCGCAAAGGACATTAAATCATGCAGGCAGAAAACATAGACCTGAGGCATGAAAAGATGGTGCGTAGACAACAGCATTGATTAAAACAAGAGCGTTTCTGTTCTGAGAGATGGACGACCCAAAAAGAACACAGCTATACGTCACTTTTGATTTAGAGTGGCTGTTGGTGAAATTAAATATAGCCAGTGGCAATATAGAAACTGAGCCATTTCAGTCATACCTCTCATCAAGTTCCTGCAATCGACTCTTGACCGTGTGAGCGTTATTCTCTCGTGTCAGCCTCTGCAGAAGAAAGAAGGTCTGCTGGAACATGCGCAGCAGGTACTCCTCAAAGTCCAATGGCACACAGTTCTTTGACACCAGCTCATTGACACAGGTCATGGCCAAGACCCCGAGACGGGCCTGATCCGCCTTACACCGCTCACTCTGTTGCAAGGTCCGTCCTCCTCCGTTTGACGTCGGCGCCAACGTCCCGGGATTCAGCTGGCCATTGGAAGAGGAGGTGGTGGAAGAGGAGATGAAGGATCCAGTCTTGGCCTTCGTCCGGAGGTCACACCCAAAACGAGCAAAATGGAAGATGGATGCCAGCAGGGTGGGTGTGATGCTTGTGGACAACGGGATCCAGCTGAACAGGTGGGCCAGACACTCCAAAACGAGGCAACACAGTTGCTGACTCTCATTGTCCAATGCTGCCATGGGCTGGCACAGCAACTTGGAGTACTGGCTGCCCTGAAATAGACTGCCCAGCAACTCCACTGACAGAGAGGAGACAAAGAAATGGCCCAGTTAACACTGCTAATACATACCTCTCCCCAACATGCATGCTGTAGTAATGTTGTTGTAATGATGTTGTGACCAGCAACTTATTGTTCCATCATAACAACCACAGCATTAGTGATTTGTTGAAGTGTCAAGTAAGTGGAGCTTCACTCACTACTTTCTCCTGAGGTGGGTGAGGGAGGCGGGGTGGAAGCTATGACATTGTGCTTGTCCCAATACGTCTCCAGGATACCTGCAGGACAATAAGCGACACAACGAGAGGTTCATAGTCTGCATATATTCCTCCACACAATATATTCCTCCATCACCTTTACAAAAATCCCTGTCCTTGTATACCGTACTCATAATATATACACACACACACACACACGACTGTAGCAGAGAGTAACCCGAGGAACAAGAGCTGTCTCTTTGCTCTATAATGGTCTGACCATAAGTGTAAATGTAAAATTGTGTGGAAGGGTTACTGTTTTAATAATAATGGCCCATAAAATAATCCTAATAATCTTTTAAAATCATTTCAAGACATTTGTATTGGCTAGTTTTTCTATGAATTACGGTACACAGATCCATGATACACACTGGCTAGTGGCTACACTTTGTCACAAAGTAGGTCATGGTCTAATACGCTTAAAAAAAATGACTTTTACATTCGGCCATGGCTTGGACATTTGGCAATGCCTAGTGTAAAGGTTTCTCACCTGTCAATAGTCCAAGCACTGTGGGCACCTGCTCCAGCAGCAGTTTGCGCAACTCCTCTTTCCTCACAACACTTAAGTCTTCTCGAGGGCATGCTAGCTCCTCTGATGTGGTTTTTAACAAGACCAACCCTAATGAGGCCAGGGCTGGGGACTGGATCAACTGTCGTTAAACACAGATGGAAAAATAACAGCTTCATCAATACAGAATGATTGAATTCTACATCCTACATTCTCCCTCCATAAATCATTCTAAATGGTTCCGCCCATAGGCCCATATGATGGAGGCTATATGATGATGGCTCAACCCCTTCACTTTCTACACATCTGGTCATATAAAATGGGAGATATTCTAAAATGCAAAGTGCAAGACCTTTACATATTGACATTGTTACATTATATGAACCAAAATGAACCAATACTTGCTTTTACAAAATAGATATTTTTTATTTAAAGTGCAAACCTTAAATTACTAGAAGTTTACAAAAGAAAATATTCAAAAAGAAAGAAAACCTGAAATGCATTTTGAAATAATTTGACAGATGTGCAATAGGTAAGGAGAGATACTTTTTTGAGCAACTTTATATTATGAGGGAATGCACTTTCTGTCTAACAGCAGCTATGTAAATGGTAAATGGCCTGCATTTATATAGCGCTTTTATCCAAAGCGCTTTACAGTCAGTAGGCACATTCACCCAAGCTAAGCTATGTATCCCTGGTGTTGTTTAACAAGGCAACAGTAAACATGTTGTCCCCCACGAATGATGAAGTCACTGTCTGGGCCAATCAGTAACAAATATGTCACCTTTTCTCACCAAATCAATGTCATTTTGAAATTGCCAGAATGGAGGAACGGCAACGATAAATTTCCCAAAGTTGATTGAAAATCCGAGATCGCCATCTGAATTGTAGTAGTCCCTCCACTGATTTGTGGGGGGTGTTTATCAGTAGCTGACTAAATCAAATGCAATAGATCGACATTAAACAAGTTGCACAGACAACAGCAGAAACTACCACGTCGGCAGGGCTTACCTGAAGGGTGTTTGTAAAGAAATCGCGGTAGAACATCGGCCAATCCTGGCGACCAATGTCCACAATGACTTTGCAGAGTTTATTGCGGATGAAATATGGCATGGCTTTGTGCTGGGATAGTAGAAGCTTGGGCAGACAGCTGCGGATCTCCATCTTGTCTTGTGAAGCCACTCCCAGCCACATTTTATTCACCAGGTTCTGAAAGTAAGAAGGACAAGCAGTTGCCAGAACGGTGTCTAATTTCTCTGGCAAGTCCCTCTATATCAGGGGTGTCAGACTCATATTAGGTAGAGGGCCGGATTTGTTCAACTGAGACCTCATGGGGGCTGGATTTTTTTTTTACTAAAATCAATTCGACTCATTTACCCATTTACTTCACAAAAGAAATACTGCTCTTTCCATTTCTCTTGAAACTGCCTGCATTCCGTGTCAACCTTTCTCTTTTTCGACAGCATCTTGTTCAGGGGCGGACTGGGATCATAATTCAGGCCGGGCATTAGATACCAAGCAGGCCAGGCCGATACGGGCCGACGCGCGTGCCGGCGTCCGAAAAATTTGGGCCGTTTAAAGCTCAATTTGGGCCGTTTGAAGCCAGATTTGGGCCGTTTGAAGCCCAATTTGGGTCGTTTAAAGCCCGATTTGGGCCGTTTGAAGCCCGATTTGGGCCGTTTGAAGCCCAATTTGGGCCAAGTCCAATTTTACAATGAGATGCACCCACTTTAACCCTGAATAAAGTAATAAAACCACTAGTAAACCAGTAGGCGGCGCCTGGCCTGCTGTTCAGTGAGTGGCCTGACTGCGGGCACAATTTTTTTTTTTTTTTTTTTTTTGCAGGCCAGGCCAGGCCAGGCCACCGGGCATTTGCCCGACGTGCCCGATTATGCAGTCCGCGCCTGATCTTGTTGATTATTTTGTTTTTTGGTAGGTAGCTGAATGCGCGATTCAATTCCAGCGTGGCATCATGGCGGCTTTGTTTACACCTGATGACCTACTGACATACTTCCTTGTAGTGCAGGTTAATTAACTTATGAATGAACTCTTAGCTTGCTTATTAGCCACACGTAGTTCATGATAATGGGGTGCGAATTTAATAATAATAATAAAAAAAAAAAAAAATAAAAAAAAAAAAAATATTCCAAAACATCTCGCGGGCCGGATGAAACCTGCCCGCGGACCGGATCCGGCCCGCGGGCCGTATCTCTGACATCCCTGCTCTATATAGTTACCTACTGTATGTGAAAAACAGTTATGGGGCTGTTTGCAAAGTGGCATTTCTTTGTTATTTCACATTTTTTGCCCCACTGATTTGCATTCATGTTCCTCACAATGTATTTTGGATTAGAATTATTCCTTATAATGGATGCAATCAGGGATTTCTCTGGATTCAATAAACAGGTGCATGGCACGGCAGTAACATAATTTCCACCACTAGGCGAGAAAATATGATAATATAATAGCAGTCAAATGTCGCCACGATTCCATATTAAACATTATAAATGACATAGAAAACCATTTTTACTACTGCACCTTGTCCTAGAAGCATGCCTACAGTATGACGGGAAAATGCAGAGATATGGAGAAGTAGTAAGGAAACATTGCCCAGTTGCAACAAAATCAAACATAAGTACTAAAATGTCACCTACTACTGAAAAAGGGAAACGCATGCATCTACGGGTCACAGAATATTCAGCCTTACACCATGCAATACAGAGTACCGCAGGAATGATGCATTTTTGTAGGCTTACCCAGAAGTCCCTGCACTTCCTGGTTCATAGGTGTAAAAGGCAATGGGATTTTTGCATGGGGATTTCCGTTAAAAGTGTAAATAAAATATTTTAAAAACATGATTTTCAGAAAACTCTTCAAAGGTAATAAAGGTGGTCCTAATTTGTGACGATTATCTTCCTGAACACAAATTTCGCTGTTTCATAAATTCTCCCCCCGCCCTTTTTTAACCTTATTTCATCCCCATACCTTTTACACCTACGAGCCAGACGTGCTAGTGTCCAGGTCTTCCGGATTCATTCCGGCGGGACTCTATTTATTGCACATTTAACTACTTGTGTTGCAGCATAAACTAAATGAGCAAACAGGAAGGTAGGAAACTATGTACTCCTTGATACAATACTATTTTCCCTTTGCATTGTCTTGTTATATTATATTATTTCTTTACATATAATATAATGAAGGCATTTGGCAATTATATACACCCAAATATATGCATCTTCCATTCCCATCCAGCAACAGGACTTACCTCAAATACTGTAAGGCTGTACATCATGACGTACTCATTTCGAGTATTGGAGAGCAAGAACAAGCAGTGTCGCCACGCTCCCGTCTGCTGAGCAAAGTTGTTCAGCAGCTCTTCTGCAGAAAAAAGTAAGTAGACATGATCATTGACAGAGGTGCATGACAATCTCACCCTTTAATGGTAGGCAGGCTGAAACTAATGCATCACAACACAAGGTGTATGATAAATAAATAAATAGCTAAATAAAAAATAATCTGTCTGTATTTCCAAAATGACGAACAATGCTCAATAATCTAATTACTAGGGCTGTCAACGTTAACGCGTTAATCGCGCGTTAACTCAAATTCCTTTTAACGCCACAAAAATTTTTTTACGCGCGATTAACGCATGCACTTTCTTTGAAGTTTGAGCCTTGGTCCGACCCGTAGTTTGGGAAATCAGGAAGCAGTAACGTTGATAGCAAGCAGAAACAAAGCTCCGTGAGCAGAAAAGGAGGAAGAAAATGGGTATATTGGCAAGTTCAGCTTCAAATTGAGAAAGATGTCCTGCATTTTGGGTGAGAGAGAGAGAGGGAGTGCGTCAGCTCTCCCCGTCTGTCTCATCTCTCACCATGGCAGAGAGAGTGAGAGACAGACGGAGAAGGGGGGGGGGGGGGGGGGACAGAGAGGGAGAGAGAGAGGCAGAGAAAGCGAGCGAGACAGACAGACAGGCAGTGAGAGATGGAGGGCGAGCAGACCAGAGAGAGAGACCGACGGAGAACGGGAACGCGAGAGAGAGAGATACCGAGAGAGAAAGCGAGAGGGGGGAGAGAGAGCATGCACGCAGCTTCTCCTGTCTGTGGCTCGAGAGATGTAGAGAATAGCACCAATGAACTTCACAGTGCAGCCTGAGAGATGTGTATTCCCATAACTAGTAGCAATAATAACAATATTACCAATGGCCAAATACTTACCCATACTAATGATAATAGCTACCCATATTAATACAACAGTGCATCTTTGCACAAAGCTCTCAGGTTTAAGGTAGCCTACCTCGGTTTAAGGTAGATTTAGAACAGATTAAAAAATGCGATTAATTTGCGATTAATCGTGATTAACTATGGACAATCATGCGATTAATCGCGATTAAATATTTTAATCGATTGACAGCCCTACTAATTACATATGGCACAGACTGCAAAATGTGTGGGGGGAATGTAAACTACCGTAAATTTCGGACTATAAGCCGCGGCTTTTCCCCCGTTTTTTGGCCCTGCGGCTTATATAACGGTGCGGCTTATCTATGGATTTTTTCGAAAAAAAAAAAAAAAAAAAAAAAAACTGAATTCTCTCTTTTTTAGCACTCTTTCTAACTATAAATCCACTTCTGTTTTAATTTCCTCTCTTGCCCTCTTTTCACCACACCGCGGACACTGTGTGCACTGTAAAAAAAAAACACAGGTGGTGTTGTGTTATGTTGTTTTGTTGAAATGTTAATAAATGGGAGCTTCCTCAAACAGCCATCTCTTTCCCGACAATCCCCTCTGTGCATGAACCCTTACATATGGTAATTAAACATTAAAACACAATAAAAAAAAAAAAAAAAAAAAAACATTAAAACACCTGCGGCTTATAGTCCGGTGCGGCTTATATATGTAACAAACAGGCAATTTTGCTGCTGCGGCTTATACTCCGGTGCGGCTTATAGTGCGGAAATTACGGTAGATGCAGACACTATAGAGAGCCAAAGTGAAACGTCACTTCCTGCTTTCTCCCTGTGCCAGCGTTGAAAAAATATGAATGGCGAATATGAACAGAGAATAAGGTTACTTTTTTGACCCCGTTTGAATTGTGCCACGGGGTGCCAACATTAATTTTGTCAATTTAAAACATAACTGTTGTTAAGAAAACCGCAGTATGTCGTCAAACTGAAACTTAGGGGTTAGTTTCGTATAAAAACTACATAGCTTGTGGAAGCTCGTGGCATGTCGCCAGTCTTCAGCTGTGATGTCAATTAGGTGACGGTGTATGTAGTCTTTCTGATTTATAACTTATAGTGCAACAGTTTGACGACAAACTGTGACTTTCTCGAAATGCAAAGCTATGTTTTAAATGGACAAAATTAATGTTGGCACCCCGTGGCACAATTCAAACGGGATAAAAAAAGGAACGTTATTCTCCGTTCACCGCCATTCATATTTTTTCAGCGCTGGTACAGGGAGAAAAGCAGGAAGTAACGTTCACTTTGCCTCTCTATAGACTAGAGTAGTGGTAAGATTTACATGGCGGCCCAACTCACCGATCTCTCTCTTGCGCTCATTGGTTGTGCAGCTGTGAAAGAACTCCGTCATAAGATTCTCCAGCGCACGTAATGATGCCTCCTCGGATGCCTAGTGGACCAAGACAAGTTGGTGGTGAGGATGGTTAGTACAGAACACAGCGCCTGCATGATTAATCAAGTTCAAATTAAGTGCCACTTGGAAATATGCATCATCTAAACAAAAAAAGCATAGTTTTTATATCCTCCATTATCTACCCTTTTGCACACCATCAGTTATGTGTTTGATATCAAATTACAGTTACAGTATAAAATTACAGTTTACTGTTTAAGTAGCAAGACGAGGAGAAGTGAATTGGACAATATTACAGCTGTTCCCAATATTTTGGCCAATTGCAGTAAAAGAAAAAAGCTACAGTCAAAACATATCTGCCAACACTGCCCAACTTGCACTGGTTACTCTTATTTAATACCACACTCTCTTCATGGAATATAATTTCCCCTATTCAAGTCATGATAATTATTAAGCTAACAGACTAACAAATAATTAGACTTTTCTGTCACATTTGGCCTTTAGTTTACATATCTGAGCATTTTATTATGGTGAGTTTTGTAGCCTAGTATATAGGCATATTCATTTTATAATATGCAAAGCATACTACTGTATAAACAAATGCAATACACACAGTATTAAAAAGGTATGCTATTCAGCTGGCTTTCAGATATATTATGTGCACATAAAGTCAGCACAGCCAGCCACAAAAAGACAGCAATCTAACATGCCCAGTTGACTGCTTTGAAGAAGACTCCTGGGAGTGTTTGCAGGCCTGTGCACCTTCTTGTTCAGGCATGTCACTTATTGTGCTGGACAATCTCATTAATTTTCACAAGTCAATTATTGCATGCATCTTTCTAGTTGGTCAATAAACAGGTATCAGACAATTATCAACGTTTTGGCATAATCACGTGAAAATATGGTTCATATGACCACAGCTCAGCTTTTTACAGTTCAAATTACAATTGCAATACAGCCTATAGAAAATTGCTACCCGTATATCTTGTGCAGCTCTCCAAAATACAATTCAATACTCATGAGAAGAACCCCAATTATGGCCTTACAGAGCAAAGCACGTTCTCATGAAAGCAAAACCAGTGCAATAAGTAGGCTATTAACGCGTTTGACAGGTGGTGGAGGAGGAAGTTGGGCCTTGCCTCGCAGAGCACTAGCGTTAGCTCGCTAAATGACATTTAAACAGCAGCCCCAGTGACAGGCAGGTCTGAATTCCTCAAATGAGCCACAACTTGCAGAGAACATTACCCAACACAAATATTCGCTTTTGCAAGATGGGCGTCTTGTATCGTGAAATGGCTTAGCGAGCTGCCGCATCCCGGAAATTACCTGGCCGCACACAAACCGTTATATCGCTTAACCTACGCAGAGCAATTTGGTGCATAAATTCAGATGCAATCAGCGAACGTTATACGGGAAGTGGTTGAAGTAGCGTTTATGCATTAAGGTGTTACTGACATTGACATGTGGGTCTCTAGTCACGCTGTAACGTTAACGTTATGCAGGACAGCTCGAAGCTGATCCATGCTAACGTTAAATTAATATTAAATGATCCCTAAGAGGGGGACAACACGAATAATTAGTTAAATAACAAAGTTATACTCACCATGTTTAGCTCAGGAGGCTTCCCCCAAACTACTTAGTCTCAAATGAGCTAATATGGGTAACGTTAGCAACTACTGTAACGTTAGCTAACCAGCTAGCCACTTCAATTGCTAGCTTTGATGTTGCTGGCTAAAGTAATGTTACCGTAGCAGAGGTTCATGCTCGCTTGCGTTGTGTCGATTTTTCCTCGCAAGCTTTTTAAATGGCAACCTTAGGTTAATCGCCACATAGATATGGTTCGCATAAAAAAAAGAAATCGTGTTAATGTCGGCAATCTAGCACTGACTGCAGTACCGGAGAAATGTGCAGCGGTACAATGCTACCAACATAACATTGCACGACTGCTAATGTTAAAGCGGATAGCTAACTCGGCTAGTTGTTCTGAACGATGGAGGCATCGTTAGCTGTCAAACGTGGTTTGCTGTCGCTCACATGAACCTCGTGCTACCCTTATGTCAATTTCGAAAACGTGTTATTATACACGGCGATTTATTTAGCAACGTACGCAACAACGCTGAGTGAGTAGTTGAGTGAATATCATGCGCGCTTGTTCCTGTTTTCCCTTCTTCGGTGTTCACTGCTGAGGGAGGGTGGCTCAGTCAGTGTTGCCAGATACAGGCAATGGTTTCCAGCCCAATTGGGCGGAAAACTCGCCCATCTGGCAACAGCTGGCTTGTTTCAGGGTTTGCTTCGCAACTTCCTCTTTCACACATCAACATGCTGCAACCCACAGTATTCAACCAAGACTTTATTTCAGACTCACGGTCCATATAAAAGACAGCACACAACATAAAAAAACATACAAACAGTAAAACAAGAAGCAAATAAATAGTGTAGCCTTCATAAAGAGACCTGTACCAGTGCCTCCACAGAGGTGACTGATATCTGACACCACTACAGCAGAGATTAGCCAGCAGCATATAACAATTATCAGTGACGTGGGTGTTTTTATAAACTAGCTAGACCTAGCCTGGGTAAACCCAGCCTCCATCTCTATGTGCTATCAGTTACAAGATATTTACTGTCAATGGTCACAAGTCAGTCTTGTGACTGATAGCACATAGATAGAGGTCACGTGGAGGCTGGGTTTACCCAGGCTAAGCTCGACCCATGCTTACAACAAGCCATTAATATCCCTAATTGATTGTCCTTTTTATATGTAGGTATAACATACCAATTACAAGTAGGATGTAACATTAGATAAACATATTGTGCTAGAGGGGCTGATCTACCAGGGAGAGGTTTCCATTGAAGACCTTGTCGTCCGGCTATAGGAATCATGGTCTACCTAGAGTGTGCATGAAGATAGAGCGATGTGATCTTGCTGTGGTAAAATCCTTGGTAGGTCACAAACTTGGAGAACTGGTGGGGTTTTATTTTAGAATGCTATAGAGATCCTTAACTCAGAGAAGACTTATCCAACAATACTGTACTGGAAAAGCTGCATCTGCCCAACCTCATCAACTGGGTACAGTAGCGTATATGAGCTCATCCACAATGAGTAGATAGATTGTTTGGGAGAGTTTATCTGATTGTTTAGTTGAGCTTGAATTGTCGATTAATGCATGCAAATGTCATAGTCATGTGATCTTCAAGAGACAATCACCACAAAATCGTAGGTTTCTATACTTTTCTGTGGCTCTTAGTTCACTCACTATCGTTAATGATCAACTTTCTCCAAAAGCTAGAGCCCGAAGAACTACAGCTTTGACCTGGGAAGGGGACATCAAGAGAAAAAACATGGTAGCCCTCTGGCAATGTGGGCTCACATTGTGAATTTATCATAGTCGTAAAATTATAAAGATGAAAATGTGCCCCTATTCCAATCAAATTACTTTTTATTTATGGTTACTGTCTGTATTTATTGCTCAAGGATTTCTTGGTAAAATAATAAGAAACAGTTTGTCAGTAACATCCTCTTGTGGATTTGGCATTGTTCAGTGATAGTAAGACTCTTAGCATGATGAACAGTCCTTACTCCTTGGGTAGTTCACTGACTGGGTCTCCACCCGCAGCGGCATTTGTGTCATTCTTCATGTGGGTGTTTTGTCTTTGGGCTTGCATGCTATAGGCCCAGGCTCTGTCCACACCATGTCCCTCAGTCCTGCAGGGTGTCCAATCACGGAAGGGAAAACGTCCAGCTACCACCAGGGCGTCATCGGGAAGCTCAACCTGCAATTTCTCCTGCAGCAACGACAGCTAGGAAACAAAAGCACAGTTCATTTGAAACTCCCTGTGATGCCTGAGCAGGCTTTGACCCGAGCATCTGAAAGTAACTGTACCTCAACTATTCTCCTACCGAGAAAAATCTTTGTAGGCCAAAAATAATTCTTCCATATTAAATATTTTTGGTGGCCTGGTATGTGTTGCCACATGGGAATAGTTAAGTTTAAGCTAGTGCTATACAGGCAGAGGAGAAACAGCAGCTCAGATGGTACCTATATGTTGAGTAATTACTATGACTTCTGTGCTACTCACCACACTGGGGGCCAAAAACACTGTGACATTCTTGCAGTCTGTCAAGTTGACCTGTGATGAGATGCAACAAAATTCACAATCAATCATGACTAATTCATCCTGTAGTTTTCACTCAACATTTTTGAACAGTGAACCTACTGTATTTGTTCACAATGGTTTGTGTCATAAATCTGCCAACAGATCCATTTGATAAATAAAGCTTCTGGTGAATCCAACTACTGCCTAGGTAACTGATGTAGACCTATTAGGGATGGGACGATCTGCTTTTCTCACCATATATGTGATATGGGGTTCATGAATCATGATTACATGTCATGAATAAAGGTTCAATGACAAAGTATGACTATGCAGTGTAAACAACAATGCAAACAACCATTTAAAAATATCATTATTACAAAGTGCAAATAATATGATATTGACATGGAGAGCTTCTGAAATTGTGATGGGAAAGCCATCTCATTTGTGATTACTACAGCAGAATAAAATGGAGCCAATATCGTCATTCATTCTTCTGCCCCATGACACATATTTTCACATTTTTGTATTGCGATAATATTGAATTTTGATATAACGTCCCAATCCCAATAGCTACCCTTTATACATTGGAATAGAAATGCTACAAATATAATAGCTCAATAGACACATTTCCAACCTTCCACAGATCTTCTCGGCGGTATGACACCTTTTCATGATACCCTGCTCTCCACGCATGAAAGCGTGCCAGGCAAACCAGCCAGGGGTTGAGCTCATAGCCAACAGCAGGAGTGAAGCCGTGGCGATGAGCTTCCAGAACCTTAACAGTTAAAAATGACAACATTCAAATAAGGAAGCATGGCCAAACTGTTAAATGAAAATGCAGTTTAAACTAAAACCCATTTGAATGAATTTTCTTTCTTTTTTTAATGTTTTTGAAATGAATGTTTTTGTGTCTATCCATCTATCTGTATGTCTATTTTCTGGAGAAATCATGATTTTGGGGGTAGATTTCCAAAGCTGGTAGTTTGAGAAGTTGGTTTCAGAACCTGGAATATTGAATATTACATGACAGACCTAGTTTGCACTTGCATACTACTTGATATTGAGCACAGAGATATTGCTATATACTGTATTTATTTATTATATCTGATTCCATACAATATTAATCTTAAACACAATTCTGACCACATACTGTTGTCACTTTAGGTTTTAGGGATGATATTCTGCAACCGACCCCCCCCTCCCCCCCCAAGTATGCATTCAGGTTAATTTTTCTAAGTGAAAGGAACCTGCACATCCAGTTTATACTTACGATGCGACCGTCACCTGAGCCCAGATCCACAAGGGTTCCCTGTCGACCCCTCAGCAATGTCATGACATTTTGTACTTGGGCCTTGCTGGCGGGAAGGTATGGGACCTGTGAGAATGTTTTTTAAATAGCTACTGAGAAAAGGGGTGGTGTTTCTCAAGCCTCTCAGAGATACAAATGTTGAAGATGGGTTATGACTTTCGGATCATAATACTGTAAATCAAATCAATCCTGTGTGACCCTTGCAGCTTGTTTTGCCTGTTAAGGGTCTTTCATCAACATTGGACTTAGCAATGTATTAAAATACAAGCTAAAACTATTGCTCATCATCACTGGAGTTAATTCAAAAGGTAGGTCTAGAAGGAGTTATCCCAGGCCATACCTGCAGCCTCAGGGGGACTTTTCGGAAGCCTGGCTGGAGGACCACCCACATAGCATAGACAGCGAGCCCAGTGCCAGCAGCTATCTGGGAAACTCCCCAAATCCCGAGCTGCCTGTCCTTGAACTCAGCAAGGACTTCATCTGGTGCATCATCCATTACCTGTATGAAATATGTAATGTACAGTGTAAGTAACTGTATTCACAGGCGGAAAAAATTTAATGTTAGTTATCTATCAAGTTAGGAAATACAGTAATATGGTATCTTTGATTAATATGTAATCAACTTTTTCATATAACATTTCTTGAGAACTATGGCTGAGACTAGCCTGGTATCCAGCCCTTGTATGGATAATGCATCAACTCTTTTCAAGGAGTTCAACTCATTATTAATCTTTAGTTATCAAAGCAAGCACACTTCTTGCTGCTTCCAGCTAGCCTCCACTTTTTTTTTAGGAAATGTACCTTTCTATTACAACTTATTATTATTATTATTATTATTAATGCTATGGTATGAACCACTCACATACCAAAACAGCTCACTGGCCTCGCATACACAATACCACACACAAACTTTTGACAGTGCACAAAGTAGCAGTTCTCGACGGGTAGCAAAAATCGACGTTACACCGGTACTAAATTGACAAAACATCTCCCGGACCATGAACACATTATGCTATAATATATATACCACTGACCTGCAAAAGTGGTGACCAGTTGGTGACCTGCAAGATTGGGAACGGACCCGGCCAGATTATTTAGCCGCACCATTCTCAGTCCGTCTGAGAAATATTCCGTAAATCCGTTCGCTTCCTGACATTAGTTCCACCTGCTTCATGTCCGTGTGGAATTGAAGTTTGTTGGATCCCCGCCGGAGGTGTCTGGCACCTACTGTGTGCACACACAGTGAACAAATCAGCGAATAACCAGTTTAGTGAACAAATAGCCTACCCACAGACCCCAGTTAGAATATCAACACTTTTTTTTAAAAATCTTTTCTCAGGCTTGCTTTTACTTAACTTGTGTTTCAGGGGAATGTTGCTTTTATCTTTATCATCATCAATCATTTTCTGTGGCGTTTTTTTGTAAGTTTGCATTGTGTATTTTACTTTATCATGGATCTTTTCCTCCCCTCTATTTTATTGTTATTATAAACACTTTTTAGACTTGTTTTGAATTAAAGAGCATTGTGCATTTTTTATTTAATTTGATTATATAGGCCTGCCTATATAGCTATATTTGAATTATTTTACATTTTGGGCTCATTAGTACAAAAAAGGCCCTGCAGGGCAGAAATATGGAGAAAGAGGTGGCATTCTAAATGGCCATTCTCCACCTGTGTGACATCACTTGGATGGCACGGCAAGGTGGCTCAGTGGATAGCGCTGCTGTCTCACAACTAGAAGGTCCTGGGTTTGAACACTGGTCTGTCCCAGGTCCTTTCTGTGTGGAGTTTGCATGTTCTCCCCATGTTTGTGTGGGTTTCCTCCCACCAGTGGTGGAGGGTAAATGCAGTTTACCCACTTCTTTGAAATGAGACAGAGTTTACTCACCTATTTTCAAACAACTCACCTTGATAGTTTACAACCTACCACTACATCTCTGCCTCCCACCGTCAAATACATGTATGTTAGGATTAATACTCCTAACATCCTAATAACATCTACACTTTTGGACCCCTGAATAGCTGTTCATTGCTGCAATGCTGTAACTAATGGTGATCCAAATAAACGTAACTTGTTGGTGGGCCAAGCAGCAGAACGCCATGTTGCTGATGGCATGATGCAGCTAGGTATGTGTGATTTTTTTTGTTAATCCCTTAGCTATATACCCCTCCCACATATTAATGCAATGTGGTCTCCAACCTGCACCATGCTCTTTAACTTGTAAATATTTTGGCTATTTTACTGTCATGTAGCCTATCCTTTCCTCCCATTACCATTCAGCTTTTTAAAGTATAGTCTAAATACAGTTAATACAAAGTTAGAAATAACTTCTAAGCAGTACAAACTGCACCTGCGAAAACCTTCCCAAGAAGGATGTCGTCTTAAACCACGTGGTTTTTATTCCATACCCATTGCATAGAACTCTGGTGAAGCTGCCTCAGTTCATGAGGTGGATAAAGGAATCAATGTTTGCAGCAGCAGAAAGCCAAATTGTAGCCTATTACTAATCAGTACAACTTATATCAAGGTCATGCTTACATTTGAAGTGGTCAGGGTCAATAGGCTATCTCCATAAACCACTACAGATCTGATTCACTTGATACATACCGACAGCATATTCCACTGCAGAGGGTGTCCTGCCTCTAAATGTCTTTTCAAGACAACTTGGCATCTCAAGGCTTGTGGAGACTTGGATTATGTCAGGTGAGCAGTATGGAAGCATTTTCTTTAACTTTTTGCTTATGAACATATTCACACTCAGCAGACAGCTCTACTTACCTGACGCGGCCGGTCTCCATTTCTCCAAACTGGGACCACGCCAGCTGCATTCTACTTCATGTAGTACACTGACTGACGGCAAGTACATCATACAATCCCACCTCAAAAAATCCTAACTATATCCCTTTCATTTTAACAGTACCTTTGAGAATGTAATACTCAATTATCCCTATTCACCTTATGCAGAAGAGACCGTCTGGCTTGAGAGACTACAGGAAGTGTAAATACAATCGGAATCTCCGATTGTATTTACACTTCCTGTGACTCATATCTATGACTCATAATGTGAGTCAAACTACGTTTGACCAAGTGAATCAGACTGGTTTGAACAGGTAAAACAGCCAGCGTTTTGAACAGGAAGTTGTGATACAATCGGTCAAGTGGGCAGGGCTGCATAAGGTGAATAGAGAAATTCTTTTTGCACCCCTTACCCCCCTCCACAGAGAGGTCAGAGGTCAGGCTCAGCTACAGAGCAGCACCTGACTTGCTCAAGGACTCTTCAGCAGGTTGGGTGCTTGCAGATAGTGCCAACTGTCTCCCTGCTCACTATGGCTCCCTTAGCTGTGCTGTCAGATCTGTGTATTCACATTCCTGTCTCTGGGAAAATTAAGAATTATTATATTATTAGAAGGTTGCTGCCTTTGTTATATCGATCTCTCAAGTTAGCAAACAATGATTAATTAGCCCTCGTGTTTTGATCATCTGAAAATAAGAGACATTTGTTTCATATAAACAGTCGTTTTATTAGAATGATTTAAGAGATTGATTAAAGATTAAGAGGGAAAAAATGTAAATGTCTTTTCCCACAAAACATTCAATGTAAGATTTCACAAAGAAATTGCCACAGAGAGAACTCAACTGATGGATGAAGCATTCAATGAAACGTGCAAATGTAGGGAACAATTTTCTCTCAGGTCAGTCATACATGGTAAACAGGTTTGTTCCTTACAGTGGTACTCAACGTGCGGCCCGGGGGCCAGATGCGGCCCGCGATCGGGTGCAGAGTAGCCCTCTGACCATTATCTAATTCACAATGAAAACTTAACGTTAAATAAAGTTGGACTGAACTCAAGCTAAATTGTCAAATATCACCAGCAGTTTGCCGCCCAGGCACATATGTACTTAACTAACTTAACCTAACTATCCTGTGTGCACAAAATTGTCAGACTAAACTCCAGCTGACACCCCAAAAACGTACAATCCGCTACAGAAAGATTCATATTAACGTTTGTTTATTAAATGGCCCCTGGACTCCTGTCATTTTGCAAAAGTGGCCCCGGGCAAAGCAAGTTGAGTATCCCTGCCTGAGTAACTTACACAGGTGAAAAACAAACTTTTACACAGGAAAAGTAATGTCCATGTCCAGGGGACCCTTCATTACCACTGTCCCGCTCAGCCACTGTCTCCCGCATCACTGATGATGTCCTGCAGGTTGTCCCAGTCTGATGCTCTCTTGCGCCCCCTGACTGTGCGGATGGGCTCGTCGCTGTCTGAGCCGGCGTTCTCCATGCCTATGTGGCCGGGCTCGTCGCTGGGCTCGTCGCTGTTGGAGCCAGCGTTCGCCGTGCGCTGATATGGAGGGGATGGAGGGACAGGTTGTCTCTGCCATGCTGATGCTGCTCTTTTAGGTCGACCTGAGGGATAAATGGACAATTCATTGATAGTAAGTCTCATTTATCAATCTTTTTGTATATTTGTGGTTGAAGGTGCATACAAATGAAGCCACACTACTAACTTCCTCCACATTAATCAATGCTGCAGACACAAGGGGGGAGATATGTTTAGTGTATTTCTGTCAGATACAAAATTACTATGGGTGCACTTTGCACTTGCTATGCTGTAATATAAAAATGACACCCACCTTTGCCCAAATTTGGAACATATTTGACTATTGCTGTGAGTAGTGACCAGTTCCCCATTTGAGAAGCAGGTAAACTTTTAAAGTTTTTTTTTAACTCAACAATAGTAATAAAAAATCCTGAGCTGAGAAGCAGAAATACTGTAATGTTACAATGCTGATTACATTTAGGATCTAGTTTGTAGGCAAAAACAGACCCAATAATGCCAGCTCAAAAACATCTACTTGCTTTTTCTATAGCCACATAACACAATACCATATACATGATTTCTTATTTGAGTAATGAAGCCTTCATAGGCACCCACAGCATTTTGAATTGGAATAGTTGTTGAATTGTCTTTTTTTGATGTTCCTACAAAGTGACTTTAAGTTAATTTGCCTTGCCTGATCAAACTGCAATGCAAACCAGTGTATAAGCTGATAATCAAGGCACAAGAACGCATTTTTGCTGATGTATGGCGCAAGAAAATCATATTTGCTTGAAATAAAACATGCTTGAAATAAAAGAAAATTTCCATAAAAAAACATCCACAAGTTCTGATAAATGTCTCGGTACTTGTGTAAATAGTTATGGGTGCCGACACCCAAGAAAGCAGGCTAATAATCACCTTGTGTGGTAATGATGTTGTTGACATCAAGGGCAGCTACTTCTTCAGTGTCTTCTCTCTTCTGTCTGGCTTTTTTGCACTTCTTAATAGTTGGATGACCTGTGTGTAGAGAGAAGTGTGTTATTACATTAACTCAATGATCCTTATAGTCAGATGTCCAACTTTGATGTGATTAAAATGCTGTAGAGCAGGAGGGTTCTCAAAGTTTTGATGACTGAGGGCCACTTTAGGAAGCAAACATTGATTGAGAGCTGCAAAAACAAAACATAATTTACATTATGCGGATGTTTTAACACACACATACCAGCCAGAAACTTCATGCTGGCTTTAAACGTGAGCCTGCTGCAGCCTCTGAAAGGCAGTAAACTTATGGAGAATCGGACCGAATACAATCATGTCACCAAACTCATCGCGGGCCACCAGAAATGTTCCTGAGGGCCGCAATTGCCCCATGGGCCACACTTTGAGAACCCTTACTGTAGAGCAGTGGTTCCCAAACTGGGGTACGCGTACCGCTAGGGGTACATGGAGGTACTACAGGGGGTACTCAAGGGAACAATAGACCCTTCTCACGGGGGCCATTTTGTGTCAAAAAGGCAGGGTAAACACAGGTGCAAGCAAAACACTAATGAGGGTTTCCAAATTCCAATCATGGATGTTTGAAACCCTCATTAGTGTTTTGCTTGCACCTGTGTTTGCCCTGCCTTTTCGACACAAAATGCCCCCCGTGAAAAGGGTCTATTGAAAAAGTGTAAGAATAAATCATGAAAATAAATGAAACATTGAAATAAATCTGCTCAGGAGGCACCACTAATTGCAACTCATTCACTCCATTTCTTACTTTCTAATGTTATATTCTTCAAAAGGTGGGTTATCATTCATTCATGGCATCATATGCTATATTTTTCTCTTGCAGTTTTCTAAGCAAAATCATGTAGTATGGTAAGGGGGGTACTTGGATTCAGAGATCAGGGAAAGGGGGTACTGAAGCCAAAAAAGTTTGAGAACCACTGCTGTAGAGGATAGGTAGTAACATTAGTCTACAGAATTTAGACACACATGAGTGACATTACGAGTAGACCTGCCATTGGACAAATGTGTCTGCTAAATGACGTAATGTAATGTAATGTAGCAACTTGTGAAATGGTAAGCAGAGAAAAACGACGTTGAGGCCCATGCATTGCCATTTGGCGTCACTATGTGCAGGTGACCACTGACTAGAGGTGCTATATGATTGGTTTCATTTCAGAGCTGCACTACTATTTTTTTTTAATGATTGCACACCTTGAAAGTAGTTTAGAAATAAGACATATACAATATTTTCAGCTATAGTAGAAAGTCATAGAGGGCTTCAGTCACGGTAAATACAGTGTGCGATATACAATTTAGGACATACTGCACACACCGCTAAAAAGCACAAAATTCATAATGGGTAGCAGGTGTACTGTAAACATCTGAATGTATTCCACTAACCTTTGACACCAAGATCTTCAAGCTCCTTCTTCAGAACAGCCACCATTGAGCGAATAGAGCGACAGCCACCTAGGAGCTTCTTGTAATTCCGCCGCACACCGCAGAGGCCAATGTAGCGCTTGAGCCTCACAACAGCTTTGTTGTCCTGCACAATGAATCAGAAAACAGACAAGTAGACTTTACACAATACAAACATGTTTGTTGTATAGGAAAAATGTATGTATCCTAATACTTTACTGTACCATTGGGCCATCTATGTTTTGATCATCAATTTTCAAAAGCCTGCATCATGTGCTATCCAGCACCCAGCTAGGACACTACATTTGAGGGATCTATTTTCAAAAGATCATATTTGAGATAGCCTACCAGCAACACCTCCCCGATCAAGGTCATGCTTGCCTGGTTTAGTGTGGCAGCATACTAGGAAGACTATGGCTAGTTCTAGATCCCCCCCCAAATAAATAAATTGTCAAATAATATATGTCAAGGGGGTTGAATACTTGAATATGCTGCACCAGGCACAAAGCAGTGCACACTGGAGTCAGTCCATGTAGGCCAGGCATATCCAAAGTCCGTCCCGGGGGCCAGTTGCCCCCGGGCCGGGATTTTAAGTGGCCCTCGGCTTGTCTCTCAAAATATACTAATGGCTCTCCAACACAGTATTGGTTAATTAAGCAAGTTCACTTTGTGTTTTTTCCATTAATCTAAATGATCTAGATGACAGCACTATCATACAGTTTGTAGACAAGCACCAAGTAGGGACTACGCAGGCGGAACTAATGTTTTCAGATGGTAAACAAAATCCTTCGAGTGCAATTGTATTGTATGAGCTTTTTTTTTTTTATTAACCTATAAGCAGCTGCCCTCCGGTATTTTCACATTATCTAATCTGGCCCCCATTCAAAAAAGTTTGGACCCCTGATGTACAACAAAGTTTTGTAGCTTGTCCTGTGCCTGTCGCTGTAGGCTCATTTTGTATTATTGACATACCGGTAATCTACCTATGGATGTCGAAGGCCAATAGAAAACTTTGCAAAGCAAGATATCCTGATTGCTAGCATCACCTGTAAACTCACCTTTTCTCCTTTGGGAGATTTTTTCTTTTTCTTTTCACTGTCCCCATTTTTTTCTGTTGTTTTCGTCTTTTTGGTAAGTTGTGTTTTTTCTGTCCCACTATCCTTTTCATCTTCCAGAGAAGGGAGTGATGATGAATCAGAGTCCTCAATAGGCTCAGCTTTTTTGTTCTCCTTTAATGCTTTGCCTTCTGTGTGTCACAACAAAGAAAACATTAAAAGATTATGCCAAAATTAGTTCAATATTTCATTGACAAAATAAATTCATGATCAACCAAAGCACGCATAGTCACCCTTTTTGTCTTCTGATGACTCACTGCTGTCATGCCTCTGAGTATTTTCCTTGTCGTCATCAGTGTCACTTTCATCTTTGGAAGGAGAAGTTTCCTCTCCCTCACTTGGATTCTTGGTTCTCTTCCCTCCATTCTGCATATTTTTTGCATTGCATTTCTCGTCGCCATCAGAGCTGTTCTCTGCAGATACGTTGCCCTCCTTATGTTTGTCTGATACGTTTCTTTCTTCTTCTGCACAATCCTCACTGTTTCGCTCGTCCTCACCGTTTCTCTCTTCTTCGCTGATTCCATTTGTCTTTTCCTGTGATTTCTTCACCCGTTGTTCTTCGCAGCCATTTCCGATTTTGTTAATTTGCTCGTCCTCTTTCTCCTCCATTTCTGTCATGAACCACCAACAAAGAGAACATTTCTTTGTTTATATTGAGGACGTGTTACGGAAGTGCTGCATCCAGTGTAGGAAATTTGAAAAATATTTTGGAGGCAACTTTTGCCCCACTCTCACAAAATTGTGGGGGCACTTAAAAAAGTATTAGTGCATAAAGTTCAGGGTTGTCATGGGTCTGGAAAGTACTTGAAAGTGCTTGGATTTAGCCTACCAGAATCTCTGAGTTTGAGCCTCGTGCACTCTGTAATCTCAAAATTCACTTGATAAAAATTCACTGGCAAACAGCTTGCAGATGCCAAGTGTGTGCTAGAGATTGAAATGGAAATTAAATTAATTTAATGTAAATAAAATGATCCGAATCTTGGTGGCCATTTTTGCCCCTCGATCACCAGCACCATAGGGGCATTCTGAGATTTCTTGGGGTATTTTTGCCCTTGCCCCTGGCTAACTTCCTACACCGGTTGCATCACACTGTTAAATTAATGCAAATAAGATAACTGCAAGTGTTTTATGTTGTTTTGCTATTGATGAAAAAAAGAGGAGCTGCAATGGTTCGCAAAGGAGGGCTGTGCCTTATGCACTCATAAGATTAATTGAAATACAATTTTGGGTGTGAGTGCACAGCAGCTAACTTAGCTTGAGTGACTGTGACAGTGGACAAGAGGCTATCACATTGTCTCATGATATATGTAGGCAACAAATCAAAAGCTGTGTAGTGGGAGAAGATCAGTTAGGACCCACCTGATGAGCTTGACTGATGACGGTGTTTCTTTGCCTTGGATTCAGCTTCATCCACTACTTTTCCACTTGTCTCCTCCTCACTTTCCTTTCTCCTCTTCCTCTTGTTTCGTGGGGGTGCGGCAGGGGGACTCTCGGGCTCACTGACATCATTGTCACTGTCCTAGCAACAACAACAAAATCACAATTTGATAGAGAGTAAGGACTACTATACTCAAAGTAGCTTAAAAAATCCATATCCACTCAATGAAGTGTGTATGAAGAATTTAGTTACCTGCATTTTCATCAGTTCCTCTTGAACCACCCTTTTCATGACACTTCTGGCATCTGGACTTAATGCTTCATGGCCTTCAATTTCCAAATACCGCTTCTTTAAAATGCCTAAAGTCAGTGTACTTGAATGAGACAATAAGATTACATTAGGGAGTGAATGGGAAGTAGTCATCTGACAGACACTGAATGATCAATTTGAGTCATATGCTTCTGAATATTGCTTAATATCACTCAATTTAAGAATCGGTCAGAAATGACTGGCCTATCAGTCCTATGGTCTAGGACAGCCATTCCCAACCTGTGGGCCGCCAAATAATTTGCAAAATGTTACGATCTTCGTGGAAAAAATATAAATATTATTATGTATGAGAATGCATTTATCCAAATTAGCCTATTGCAGACAGCCCTTCGCTTCTAGTTTCTGTGTGGTGCTGATGGACAGCTCCTTTTATTGTTCAAATAAAATGTGCTCCTCTGAGAACATATTGGCCTCCATACTGTTTATGGTCGGATGTGGGCCACGAACATTTTTGAGATTTCCAAATGGGCCCCAAGTCAGAAAAGGTTGGGAACCGCTGGTCTAGGAAATAGCATTTGCCTCCCAAAGGCAGAACATGAAGAGAGATTGCACCAGTGAATTCATCAAGAAGTAAATAGAAGACACAGAGGACAGTCAACTGAAGACAGTCAGGATTAATATAGCAGCATTTACATTTAGTACTACAGTATTAAAAAACATGGATGCAGACCCTTGTGCTGGTTCATACTAAAGAAACTGTGAGAAAGATAATGAAGGATTATGTTTGTGCTGAGACTGAGCAACTGTGTCAACAGCAAAATTAAGATGTAGCCTCATAAAAAGATAACAGGTAACAAAAAGAAAATTATTCTGGTTCTGATTGCATTCGACAGAAAACAGGCTGTGTGTGTGTGTGTGTGTGTGTGTGTGTGTGTGTGTGTGTGTGTGTGTGTGTGTGTGTGTGTGTGTGTGTGTGTGTGTGTGTGTGTGTGTGTGTGTGTGCCAGCTGACTACTCTCTTGTCTTGTCAGCCCGTCAGACTTGGCAACTTTCTCAGCAAAGTGCTGGATGAATGATGCTAGCTAGTCACTAGCAGCTAGTGATTGTTTAGCTAGTGTAGCTAAATATTCAAACAAGCAAGCTAGACGAAAGCATTCTGTAAATTAACCTAATCTTCGATGGAATCACTTGTGTAAGTTAACGTTAGCTCTGCACACTAACGTTGTTTCCAGAGCAGAAACACAAACACATTCGGCTCAATAATTTCAATGCTAAACTTTACCTAAAGTCTGGCGCGTCCCTGAGTTGACGGCACACGAATTCCCTGATGCATGTTTCTTCCTCGGGCAACATGATGCTGACTGAATTAGCGCGGGCTGTTTTGAGTGTCAAAGTCACGCCCTCTTCCGGGAAGTGGTAAATTAACCTAACCTCGCGTCACCCATGGATGTATCAGCGTCACCAGGAGGCTCTTCTCGGCGAGAAAGAGCCTGGCTATGTCTTATTCATTTGTTTATAGCTCTTAAGTATGGTGATGTGTGATTGTCTGTCTGACATATTTTGTACATCTATATTGTTAATAAAAAAAAAACTGGTTCCGGCCTAGAGCCCGCCCTAGACAGGAAAGGCAGCGTTTCTAGCTCGTTTTACTTGACAATTTGACACAAGTATCAGAACGGCAAACAACAAAACAAAAGATGGACGTACCGAACGAAGTTTTTGAATAAGTTCTTGTAGAAACATTGCGGATTCACAATCTCACATCTTTTAAGCCAATACAGAAGCTTTGCATCAGACAATTAATCGAGGAAAGAGACGTCAAGCTAACGGCAACAAAGACGTTTTTTGGCGCACTTCTTTCCGGTGTTCATTCTGGTTCCGTGGTTTACGCCCCCATGACAAACAGCGGGGTGAAAGGTGCCCAGACTAAAGTTAACCAGCCCCAAATGAATCCTTGACAACTGCGATTTAGGCTGGATACCAACAAACACATCTTACTTATGGAGTAATTTATGTCTGCATCTGTAATCCAGATACTTACCAAGTTATGAGCATCTACGTTTCTAGTAGGAACCAATGATTCATAGTCTATCAAGAAATAAAATATACAATTTACATTCATTTGTCACTACAGGTGAGTGCACTGATAATACTTTAGGAAATAAGTAAAAATTAGTATAAAAAAATAAAGAATCTGATTTATTTCACAAGTAATTTATTGAGAACATTTCAATGACCAGTAAACAAATTAATTTTGGACGGATGGAAGTTTAATTAGTGCATATTTGAAGGTATTCCAACATGTGATTAAAAAAGGGGTTGCGATACATATTGCTTTTTAAGTTTTCAGAGTGATTAGATTTGTACAGGACATTGGTGAATTCTTTTTTTTGGGGGGGGGGAAGAGTATCCTCTCCCTGAGGGCAATAGAAATACAATTCAGTATTAACATTCTCATAGCAAAATTTACCATCAATGTGCAGCCAATTATTTGAGCAAGCTTAAGTGGTCTGGTATATGACAAAGCAGGGAAAGATCATGGCTCAGAGTGAAATACCATAATGTAAAGGAGATGGTAAACACATCATCATGCTTCCTCTTGAAATGTTTTTAAGCTCACAACATGAGTAAATTAAAATATGTGGTTGTTGTGCCATGGAGTGCATCATATCCACGCCACAAATTAAACCCCACTTGAACACTAGCTAACACAATTTGCACAAAAAATTGGCGTACCAAAAAACAAAACAAAACCAACTTAAATAGCAAACAATAAGTTAAATTAAATTCATAAATTAATAGAAAATATCTTGAAGCAATAGCAGTAATAATTTAAACAGAGAAAATTGGACTGGTTAGCACTCTCACTTACAGACAACCTCCCCTGCTGGCAAACTAAAAGTGGCAACTCAGTTTTATTCCAGTGTTAAAATAGCGAAGCTCAACATGGAAGCACTCGTCCGTTCATCACTGTCATACTCTAGCATCTCTGTCCATGTTATAAAAAGGCGCCAGATGTTTCACAACCTGAACAAGCAGGGAAATGGTTCACTTTCTGATCTAGAAATCAAAACCAGCGACAGGGTGGGAGCTGGCCAAAGAGGCCAGTAACTATATGGGCAGTTCCTTATAGTTTAGAAAGTAATATCCATGTCAGTCCCATGGCCTGGGTAATTTGACATAAGTCCTATTTCAAGAATTTACAATGTTTAAGAGATTGTTTTCTTGTAAACAGAAGCACTTTCTGTCGTCAAATGACTTTCGTACTTCAGTGAAATCAGTCAACAACCCCATATTTTCACAACTATTACATTAAGACTTTTAATGTAATGGTTGACCTATCACACTATTGCTATGATCAACGTCCTCTCTTTCATTCTGCTAGTCTCCAACAGATACACTTAACGTTCATTCAGTCTCCCCCGCCTGCGTCCCCACACATCCTCAGTCAGTCCTTGTACACAGTTTGTTGGCCGTGCCCCCTCTCGTCGTGCATGATGTGCCTCCGGACGTGGATCCGTCTCACTCGCCTGTCCCCTCCTCCAGCGCCCTCTTCCTCTGATTGGCCGAGTGACGAACCTGAGCCTCTTGAATCTAAAAGGGACAGGCCTCCTGGACCTGATCCTTTTTCATAAATGAGGATATTGAGGGTTTCTTCAAAGATGCGTGCCTCAGGAAACTCAACCTGGAAAGACAGATGTCAAAGTTTGGTGACGAGTGGCTCAAAATCTATTGGTCCTGGACAGTATGTTGGACATGTGTGATCTTGACAGGGCACTCTGTGTGCAGTCAGTGGACCAGGTTTAATATGTTTGGCTATTGGGCAATGTTGCAAGTGAACCCCTTTCTATTCCCTGTCTCGCTCTACTACACTAGTACCTTTTTTTAATCCAATAAATAACCAAACAAAAATCAATATCATAATGAAATGGCCTCATAAGTAACTGAGTGCACAACTCAACTTAATTTCAAACCCCTTATGTCATGCTTACTTTGGTCTGCTTCTTCTCCGTGGCATAGACAATGGAAGTGCAGCAAACTTCAGCGATCTTGCGGCCTTCTCCATAGAACGACCAACAGCAGATCTCATCCCCAAGCACGTCCTTCACAAACAGGACGCGGCCGTTAAAGCGCAGCCCGAGCTTGTCGAACAACTCAATGTTCTTCAGCAGGTTGTCGTCAGAGTTACTGGTCGCAGGGAGAGACAAAGGGCAAGAGGTCATCAGCTGTGAGCAGACCTACAAGTTCTCTGCACTCTACATCTATGATGAGTAGACCAACAAGTTCTCCGCACTCTACATCCATAGAATCCCAAATGTGAAGGTCAAAGAACCAGGTCAAACATTGACAACAGTGACTTGTAGTTTGTCAATTTGTTTTCTATATTCAGGGATGCAAACTCATGGAGAGTGGAAAAAGGTGACAAATACTGTACCAGGGCACACACAAAACCACTCAAAATCATCCACTTAAGTGCCCTATTTTGGGATCAAAAAGGTGACTGACTGTCACCTAAAGTTTGCCCCCTGCATATTCTAGGACAGTGATTTTCAACCTTTTCCATATCAAGGACCCCTAATTTAGTCCACATTAGGGCTACGGACCCCCAATTGTTGAGATTTTGTCTCCAAACCAAATCTGACAACATTTATTGCTAGATATGATTTTGTCCAGAATCCCATGACTACTGTATCTGTATTGTCAGTAGAATGAGAAGTAAAACTATGATCAAAACATCACAACATTCTCTAATTGTGTTAATTTCTTGTAAATTAAATAATGGTGAAGTTTAACACTTCATCAAATTTGCTGGGGAACCCCTCAGAACCCCCCCAAGGATACCTGGTGGTCCCCGGACCCCATGTTGAGAACCACTGTTCTCGGACACATGCACTGTCAGCCCTAAATATTACCTGGTGTAAGAATATTTGTTGTTTCCTCTGTTGTTCTGCAATTTCACTACAGGCTGTAGAGAAAAGAAAGGGGACATTTGTGATCTATAAAAGGAAACCACATACAAAGGGAACCAGTTTCCAGTTCATCCAACAGTTAGTGATATTGCAGACACGATTACTACCAATTTCTCAAAAATATTTATATGGCTTATAGTATTCAACAGTTCCTTGAAATTAACTTCAGAAAATCCCCAAATTCTGAAAATATCAGCACAATTTCCACGGCTGACAATACTAATATGCTAGTCTCAAAAAAGGCAACAGACTCAAACAGCCTCTAGTGTTTGTTCAACCTCTCTGGCAAAACTCTTTCCATCTCCATCTTCCCTCTACTTGGAGGGGTGAAGGTCAAAGGTCATGGACATAGGGGGCTTGTGTCTTCCCAAAATGATGCACACAATTGAATTTACCTTCCTACAAGTAGCAATCATCCTCTGTTCTTCTTTGATTGAGGTGATCATGGGAATGCGACACACACTCTCATAGACATCCTTTTGTTTCTGAAGACAAATGGAGAAATTAAATTAAGCACTTACAGTACATACATTAAGACTCAGGCAGAATGTATTATGCTGGTGTGTATTTCCTGCAAAACAACCCCATCAATAAACGGCTGTGTGATTGTGTCCATCTTTCAGAATGTGAACTAGAACATGGGAAAAAGAGTGTGCATTCTCAGCAAGACATGAGAATTTGAGATCTCAATCAACTACAAAGAGTTGGAAAAGTACCAAGTAAACCAAACATTAGTGGGCCATCCACTTACCTGCATGGCAGTGAGGCAGTGCTGGACGAGTCCCTGGACCCTGTAGTACTGAGCCTCTTTCAGGACCTCGTCCAGTTCTCTGTGGTCCTCTGGAAGTGGTACAGAGCCGTCTCGCAGGAAGTTCAAAACCAATCCAAAATGGTGGCCAGACCTATCCAACACTACCCAGCCTAAGACGGAAAGAAAAATTGTATCAAGTTATTTTCATGTAATCATACCGGACATCACAAGGTTGAGACTTAGTTCTCTGGTTTCTGGCTTCAAGTGTGAGCTGTTCAAGGTCAGAAATATGGATGGACTTGTCCTGTGTTAAGATGCAATCGCCGGGCGATCATGTCAGTTCATGATGTAAATAAATGAACCACTGATAAAAAGATGTTATTTAGGAGCGCAAAAATGGCTACTTTGACTGTCTATCATAGTAGGCAGGTGTAGAATGTTTGAGCTGTCATGATAGGGTGACCGTGTCGAGGGCAGGAATGATGTAATTTGCCCCAGATGAAGTCAGAAGTAGGTGAAAAGCTGGACTTTGTGAATGAGAGCGTTTGCCAAGCATTAGCCGTAACGGCCACGAACGCGGGGTGACGCTTTTGTCAGTGGTGTGAGAGGAGCGTGTGTGAAGTAATGGTGTGAGACTGCAGTGCCAAAATCACACAGACTCAAGAGTTGAGGACACTGTCCTAATGAGGGAATAACATTACTGGCTTTCTTTTGATCCTTCCTCCTTGCGACACTGGATTCTAGTGAAACTCCCATCTGGGAGGGATATACCGTTTTTCTAATCTAAGGACTTTCCTCAGGAGGTCTGCTTGCAGTGCACACTGAAAGCCTGTTCAGCAAAGAACCATCTTAAACTGACTGTAACTTAAGACCACAGCAGAAATCTTTATGAAGGACTGAATGGCACTCAAGGTAACAACAACATTGTATTGAAGTGAATTATTCATGAAATGCCTCTTCAGGCTATTCTCTTCAGGCTAGGGGGGGGGGGGATCCCGTTATCACTGGCACATCCCTAAAACATTAAAGGATAACTCCAGTATGGTTCAGTATAACATGGATCATGGATTCTGCTCACCAGACAGACACATGTACTCACCTTCTGTGTCTATAGTGACCTCTGTTCCTCCATTGCAAATGCTCCTCAGCATACTGTCCTCTTTGCTTAATGTTTGGACGGTTGTGTAATGCAGCGAGCCACCAACATTTAACTTCACATACTTGCTCCCCAGCAGACCTCGATTTCCGTGCTCCTCTGAGTTCTGGCAGGCGGCCTGGGAAACACTGGTGTGGGCAGGGACGGCAGCCATACTGCCAACTGAAGCCTCAGCAGACATGAGGCTTGGGAGTCACTTCTTGACTGCAACACATAGGACCACAGATAACAATCTTCAGTCTAGTTTTTAAGTTTTGTTTTCCAAAATATTACATTAGCATATCGTGCCTTTTGTGATAAACAACAACTCATGCAGGCAGGCACACAGTCAAGGTGAACATTACTCCAAATACGATTGCTAGTCCACTCTCATGATATCCATTACAGGTAAACAACAATCTGTCTGTGACAGTTCGGGACAGGAACAATCATGAATACAGTCCGCTTCCTTGTGCTTCTTTTGTTTATAATGTTTATTTGGTATGCTCAGCAACAGCACAGAATCCAGCTGCTGTACTGCATGCCATGTTGCACTCATGCAATCATATTTTGTCGTGTATTTGTTGGCTCTCCACAAAATGGGATAAGCTGTGCCTGTGGTGTTTTGGTTCATTAACCAAAATACACTAGGTTGTGGAAATGGCAGGCAAAGATCAAATCAACATTTTGTACCATGAAATAAAAACATAGAAAATTGACCACTGATTGTTAGGCTACTCATGTCACGTACACGAATAGACTGCACGTACATCAATTTACTACCACCAATACGTAATCACCCTTCTTCGCAAAACTTCCATGACGTAAGCTAGGAAACTAGCTAGTTTCACAATTGATAACCATTTTATAGCTGGTGGTCCGGCCCGGTAAACTAGACACTCACCTCGAGACAGACAGACAGACAGACATAACACATCTTGAAAAGCAGAGACAGTACAATAACAGAACAATAACTGTCTGATGATGATAATAATAATAACAATAACAATAACTGATGTGCTGTCCCACGTTTACAGCATGCATGCTGTCCTTTTTAGTCTGACAGCTGGCTGGCTCTCGTTTTCCCTGACTTTGCACGTTACCGTTACCTCGTTAAACTGAACAAGCCAAGCCGGCCGTTGCTTCATCAAACGTCAAAATAATTGACATGCGATGCTATGTTTGCTAACAATGTAGCGTTAGCTACGTCTAACGACTTAGCGTAGATAGCTTCCCACCAACTGAACTTACCACACTAAGCATCCAGGGGAGTGGCGTTTATGTTAGCCAGCAAGCGATAATTAGCAAGCCAACAAAATTATCCAGAGATTAATTATAATGTAGCTAACGTGAGCGTTTGCAAATTCATATTAACGTTAAACAGCAGCCCAGCTAAATCAAATAGGCTAACAGCTGCGCGTATGCCAGGCTCAACGTTCTTCAGTTCCGTATTGCTTCTTCTTCATTGACTGAGAAACAGCAGTGCAGCCACCGTTAGCGGTCAAAAAAGGAAACTTCCAAATCAAGATTAGACAAACTCAGACAATCGGATAGAATTATGTAACGCTAAAATGTATATAAATAGGTCGCTCCGAAACTAGCACATCTTCTTCCGCTATTGCGTCGTCGTCGTCTTCTTCTTCTTCTTATATTGAGTTTAACGGGGTTGGCAAACAACTTTCGTGGAACATTACCGCCACCCAGTGATCTGGAGGGTGGACACACCTACAATTACTTCCTATCGAACAATAAACACAATAATCATAATTAAATAATAAGGCACAAATTAGCTAGAATAAATTCTTCAAATTCTATTTATTAATTTTATTGTTATTAAATACTCCAAAAGGAGTACTACTTGTATGTTCCTCACCAATCTCTCTGAGTGCGTTCTTTAACACATCTCTTTCTGACATACTTCTGACAATACAATAACACATGATCCACTGTCTCTTCCTCTCCACAATACTCACATCTCCCATTATTATGTTTCCCAATCAAAAATAGGGAACTGTTAAAAGCAGTATGACCATTCCTTACTCTTGTCATAACTATTTCCTCTTTCCTATTTCAACCTCCAGACTCTGCACTCCCAACTAATGGTTTATTTTATTTTTTAAATACATCTTTCTTTACTTTCTTTATTCCATCCATTCTGCCACCTCTTTTTGATTTGTCCCTTAATCACTACTTTAGCTTCTGATTTACTTAGATTTACATTAATTTGACTTTCACTCTTCAAAGCCCTTTTGCTGCTTTATCCGCCCTCTCATTCCCATCAATTCCAATATGGGCAGGGACCCACACACAAAACATATAATGAATCAAACACATTTGGCGAATTCTAAATAATGATTGCAACACTTCATACATTAAATCTTCTCTACACCTAGAGTGACAAAATTGCAAGCTCATTAATGCAACACAAGAGTACTGCGTCTTGCTCTCTTCTTCCTAGTTTATGGCGATTGACAACGAAAAACGGCGCATTAGCGACGCTCACTGACCTGGAGTGTGTAATAAGAGATGAAAGAAACTGCAATTTAAAAACAATTCAATTCTATCAGTCTGCAACTCTCTGCATTTTGACTTTGTACATTATTGTTAGTCTTAACCCATTGATACCTGATGCAGCATTTGTGTGTGCATCCCTTTAAGACCGCGAACCGTGTGACGCGGTTTTAAAGGGATACACACAAATGAGGGATATACATGCAAATGCTGCATCAGGTATCAATGGGTTAAACTTCATCTTGATGCTGCTTTTCTAGCTCTCAAAAATATATTCTTAATCTCACTGGAACTAATATAAATCTGGTTAATTTAGATAAAACCAGAGCCATAGAGATATAAGAGTTGCAACTTTTCAATTCACTCCAATGGACAAGTTTTCTTTTTACCTTGCAATAGATCCCGGAAGTAAGGTTCTGGATTAAGCAGCACTGTACATCATCAACACCAAGCTACAACTGTACCAGAGCTGTGGTCTTTCTACCCTGCTATACGCCTCAGAATGCTGGAGAATGACAGAGACTGACCTCTCCAAACTGTCAACATTTCACACAAAGAGCCTCAGAAGACTCCTGTGTATATTCTGGCCTAACACCATCTCCAATCAACAACTACTCGGACCAATCAGGAGAGCATCATGAGAAGATGGTGGAGATGCATGGGGCACATTATGCGAACAGAACAGGAAGACATCACAAGAACTGCCCTGCACTGGACTCCAGAGGGAAGGCGTAAGAGAGGAAGACCCAAAGAAACCTGGCATTGAACAGTGGAGAGAACTGAAAACCCTGAAGCAGACCTGGGGCACGGTCACCATCCAGAAGTTCGCCCAAAACAGACAGGAATGGAGATCCTTTGTTGCTGCACTACATGCCAGTAGGCATAAAGGGCAGAAAGTAGAGTTGCATCAGAATGGACCATTTGTGATACTTTGAAAGACGTTTAAAGAATCAAATTGTATATCAGCATTATTTTATGCATTAAAACATACTTCCTGGAACTATTCCCCCACATACACTAGCTACGTGAGTCACACGACTATCAAGCATTTTGGACTTCCGTTGGCACCACTCTCTTCAAGTCACTCTGGGGGGGAAAACATAATTCTGAGTGGAGCAGCTCTAGCTTTCATCTTTAGATGACATGACACATTAAAGCCTTAGTTATTCATTTCATAAGATGTTTACTTACACCTGACCTGATCTAAGATCATTACACAATGTGATCTGATCTAAGGCAGATATTTACTTTCAGGGAAATTGTACTTACAATCAAACTAAGGACCAAGGGTACGGTGGCGCAGTCGGTAGCGCTGTCGCCTCACAGTCAGAAGGTCCTGAGTTCGATTCTCGCCTGGGACACTGTGGGCGCTGTGGTTGTGTTCCCCCCCATATCTTCAGTGCCTACTGCCCAGGTGGGGTATCTCGTCGTAAGGGCCTTTCTCTCTGTGTGGAGTTTGCATGTTCTCCCCGTGCTCCCCCAGGGGGTTCCTCCGTATATCACCCCCCCACTAAAAACATGCAGAAGATCAGATCGTCATCGTCATCCGACCAGTGACGACAACATCCGAAGTTGGTCCCCGGGCGCTTTCCGAGAAAGCGACCACTGCTCCTGGCCTGCCCCCCGGAGGAAAGGACATGCCTGGATGGGTTAAATGCAGAGGACACTTTTCACCGGCCACCGTCAGCATGAGTGTGTTGTGGCCGCATGCATGTATTGTGGTGTTCGTGTGACAATAAAAAACGGGCTTGTTCGTTACGAGAGAGAGTTTTTTTTAAATGACATTACTTTGCCAATGTGATGTTCTTTTAGTTGGGTGATTTAAATGTATGTGTGTCTTTATGATGGCCTTGGAATGGAAATGACTTGGAAAAATAAACGTTCACTAAGTGTTACACCATTCAACAGAGACTTTATTTCAAGTTCAGCAAATAACTTACTGCCTTCAAAAAAGTGTAGTTATATTTATGAAACAACAAAATGCTACTGATGATAGAAGAATTAAGTCTACAAAGCAAAAGTCTCCGAGATCCTTCATTGGCTCAGTGAATGAGACTAAATTCACCGTTCAAACAATCAGTTGTAAATAAATACATAATGCATTACAGCAAGCAGCCAAGTTTGGAGTTTTTCATCAACGTAGTGCATACAACATCAAATCTGATAACAATGACAACTGTCAATAACTATAATGATAATGGCAAGATTTAGCAGAAGCAATAAAATGTACAATCAGTGCATGCTATAAGCATAATGACATTCATGTCCTCACCTTTTCTTACATGTCATGTGACATTGGATGAAAATGCACTCCAGAAACAGCAAAAATAAAAAATAAAAATAAACACTGGCTTAGTGGCAACAAGAGATGAAACATTTAAGGACATTAAATTATTTAACATTATATTTTGGCACTGGATTTTCATTATATATATAATGAAAATATATAACCTCCCGCCACCATGTATATATATATTTTAGGCGTTGTATATATATATATATATATATATATATATATATATATATATATATAGCCTCAGTCAATATTAATTCAAATATTTACATTCAATTTGTGTGTGCGTGTGTGTGTGTGTGTGTGTGTTACAGAGAGAGAAAGAGAGAGAGGATCGACAGAGAAAATGACAAGCTCAAACTTTTTATCATTATTGAAAATATAACATTCTTCTCCTTGAATACATCTCAAAATGTAACATGAGCCACAATGAAAATTAAAGAAAATCATTCAGCATTGTTACCATTGATTGTTACATATAAAGTATTGCCAAGTTCTCTAATGTTTTGGCCTCATAATAATTTAAGATATTACACAAATCCATTTCCCCCCTTTCCCCCCATCCTGCTCTTATGCCTCCCACTCTGTCATGTCTTCTGTTATGCATGTCTTACCCTTCATAAGGCACCAGTCCTAATGATACTTAAAGTTTGGACTGTGAAGAAGAGCCCACAACTGGGAGACCACCACATCTGCTCAAACAAATATAAAGTAAAGCATGTCTATAACCGATAAATAGGGAACATGGTTAAACAGAAAGAGAAGGAGAAAGAATGATTAAAAAGGGGAGTGAGACCTTCTTAGAGTAAGGAACTGGTCTTCCAAAAGAATAGAATCCTCCCGTGGTTTTGAATTCTTCTCAAGACGTTTTTTCTTTAAATGGATACTTCATATTCCCGTGTATCCTGCGGGCAAAACGAGAATACAATCCATTCAAGTGACTTGGCATTGCTCCTGTAGAGGGATTTGAACTTTTGAACACGCTGGTGGCCGTTTCTTTGAAGCGCCGGATGTTAAACATGGGATAATGAGGGCCAAAACACAGGCCTGGGTGCATTAACCTCATGAGAGGATGTTGTTCCAGATATTGAAGTATGATTTTTGATATTGGCTAATTAGGGGTGAGAGTGAGACAGGCGATGTTCTCAAGCTGGTCATGGGGTTAAGGTGACCTTGGAGGAGGAGGTTGGGAAACAGGATGATGGAGCTGGTTGTTTTGCCTCTGACAAAGCTATATAACCAACATCACTGAATGGGGAGGTTGCCACTTTTCTCTATTCTCCATGCACTCTAATACCTCACAGCTCTCATATACTCTCACCACTATTCTTGACCTGTCTATTCTATCGCTGTAACTTCATGCAACTTAGAAATTCATGCAACTTAGAAATAAACCACACGCTGAGAAAACTTGGACTTATGATCTTCATTTCTATCACAAGGACCTATGCGTTGATGATACATATTGAATGCACCATATTTAAAGGGATATTGCAGAAAGGCTCCAGCCAGCCTTGCCTGCCTTTCAAGACCATTTCTCCTCAGCCGAAAGACATTTTCCTCTACACTCCCTATTGACAGGATAAGTAAGATTATACAACAATCTATATTTTCAGGCTATAAACTATGGATTAGGCCCTGTAAAATGGTCACAATCTCATCAATATAAACAAATATGATGCACACATGTTTTTATGGCATTCGCTTCTCACTCACCCCTGCCTCATAAAGCGGGTTGTTGAAATCCGACTCCACTGTAATGGGACTGTAGGAGTGTGTGTGAGAAAGAGACTTCCAGAATAGAGGCTTCCACTCTAGTCTGCATATGCTGTGGGTGAGAAAAACACAGCTTCAGAGTAAAGCTTGATATGTTATTTATTATTTATATTTTATATGCGCTAGTCTGCATATGCTGTGGGTGAGAAGGCCACAGCAATGCCTTTTGGTGCATACTGCTAGCATGGATTTGCTTTCCCAAAGTATGCAGATATCACACAGAGGCCATTTACACGTGGCATTAACATGCGCTTTCTGCCATAAGATTGCAATCAGATTGTGCTTGACCACTTGAAATGCCAGGTGTAAACGCCCCCAAGACACATTGAAGAAGGATTGCAATCTGATCGGCCAAACCCCCTCCGGAGGTGGTCAGGGATGCATTGTGTACACATTGAACACAAGTGTAAATGCAATGTGTCCTCTCAATCTGGATACAGCAACTGTATGCGGATTGAGAGGACAGCCATTTTGGGTGTTAATAAGTTATCTGGATGTTATCTGGATATGGAAAAACGCATGTTAACGCCAGGTGTAAATGAAATCAGACTAATGTAGTCAAGAACAATCTGATGGCAGAAAACACATGTTAATGCCAGGTGTAAATGGCCTCACAATCTCACAGAACAACAGGAAAACCCAAAGCAGCAGGAAAGCTCAGCACAGAATAAAACGGTGCAGTGAGACAATCGGTTTCAGATCGGGGTGGGGGTGGGGGGCTCTAACCTTTAAGTATTTATCATGTTCAGTGTTGGGTAGGGATGGATTACTCAGTAACACCAATAGCCTATTATTACTTTTCCCAGTGACAACTAGTGTGACAAATTACTATTTTGATTTCAGTAATAATGGTACATACATTACTTTTGTGATAATTCAATAACTATATCCCTTCCTCCTATTTGTTTTGTCATAACTAGTCATTCTCTACTTCGATGTGAGGAGAGGAGTTTAGATGAGAAATAGCAGAAAAAGTTGACTTTCTTTGGTTGGTGCATGTTTTCTCACTACATTGATTATCTCAAGCAACAGGATGACAATCACAATGGGCTCAACTTTTTACATTGAATTAGTCATTCACAAACAGACATACAGGTGATGCAATTGGGTATCACTTACTTTGTATAATACATGTAAATTCCTCCAATCAAAAGGATGACCAGGATGATGGGTAGAATTATTGCCAAGGCAATGTTCTCACTCAGTATCTGATGAGACGGCTCGAATGACTGGGAAACTATAGGATAGAGGAGACAGGAAAATGAATCAGAAAGTGACAGGTAATGGCTCTCTACTGAGTGTTGTTCTGTTCCTAATAAACATACTTTCCATTGGGTTATTAATAAACACGATTTCAGACGGCAGCCCGTCTTTATTGTCACACGAACACACTACAACACATGCATGCGGCCACTACACACACTCATGCTGACGGTGGCCGGTGAAATATGTCCTCTGCATTTGACCCATCCAGGCTTGTCCTTTCCTCCAGGGGGCAGGCCAGGAGCAGTGGTCGCTATTTCTTTCCAGCGCCCGGGGACCTTCATTGGACCATCATTGGACCAACTTCAGATGTTGTCGTCACTGGTCGGATGACAATCTTCTGCATGTTTTTAGTGGGGGGTTATGTACGGAGGAACCCCCTGGGGGGCATGGGGAGAACATGCAAACTCCACACAGAAAGGCCCTTTCGACGAGATAGCCCACCTGGGCAGTAGGCACTGAAGATATGGGGGGGTCACAACTCCAGCGCCCACAGCGTCCCAGGTGGGAATCGAACCCAGGACCTTCGAGCTGTGAGGCGACAGCGCTTACCACTGCACCAATAATCTACCATCACAAATGATTTTAAGGGAAACGCATATACTAAATTTGGAGAAACTCTCATAGCCTTCAACTTTTATCTTCAGTACACAATACACAACTCCCAATACACACCGTCCTACATTTCAAACATGTTTACCCAATGGAAGGTACAAATATGATTTGATGGTCTATTGTTTGTAGACTTAATTCTTCTGTCAATGCTAGATGCCTAAAACATTATGACCCAATGAACTTGGACTTTATTAAAAAAAAAAAAAAAAAAAAAATCACCTTCTAATTTGTGATCATCCAAAAGCTCCTCATATGCCACTGTCAGAGAGAGAGAGAGAGAGAGAGAGAGAGAGAGAGAGAGAGAAAACAAGCTGTTTGTTATTATGCCTTCAATGAATAACCTGGAAGCCAGATGGATGCCTGGATCCTTCAAATACATTTAGATCCTGACTGCACCTTCAAGATCTCACTATCATTTGTCTTTTTGCTACTTTATCTTCTGTATGTATCATTATTATTAGTATTAGTATGTTGAGACACACAGTGAGAGTCTGTTGTTACCTTTGCAAAAGGGTGGGGGGCTGTTCCACTGAGACGGATGGCCTGGGACGCAGTTGATAATGACCTCACCAATGAGTTCGTAGCCCTCATAACAGAAGAAGCGCAGTGTCTCCCCTGCTTGGTAGCTGTGTTTGTACAAGGTTTGGTAACCATTGTCAGGAACGCCAGGGTTTGGGCATGGGTCATATTTTACTGTTTACACAAAAACACACAGAGGATAATTAAGTATTTGCACTTCTGCTGTGTGCAACAGGCTTAACGAGCAGACCGGTGAACACACTGAGTGGCGAGGAGTGGACTCACAGACACACTTCGGGCTGCGGTCGCTCCATTTGGGGGTCCCGGTGTCCCGCCCATGGCAGGAGATTTGGCTGGGACCTTCCAGCTGATAACCCTGGTTACAAGAGAAACGGACCACTGTCCCGACGGCAAAGCCAGCCTCAGGACGCACAGAACGCGCCCCGTTCACCACCTCACCTGGATCAGGACACTGCTGGACTGCAGTGGGACACATACAAGACATATGTTGGGGTTTAATTTGATCCTTTGGTGAGACTTTATTAAAAACATCTCAATACACGGAACAGAAAAATCTATTTCTGTTCATTATAACTTTATTTATATAGCACTTTTCTAAACAAAGTTAAGTTAAACAAAGTCAGCACTTGTCAGCACCAGTGGCTCCTGCATAACATTACTGACTTTCCTCGGGTTGCTAAGCAGGTCTGGCTGTGGATACACCTTGGATGGGAGACTAGTGCTGGAAGTAGTATTGGAGGACCAGTAGGAGGTGTAAAAAAAAATTCCAATTAAAAAAAAAAAAAAACACAGGCAACCGGAAAGTAGAAAGAATGTGTCTTTACTTTGAATTAAATATTTTTAAGTCTACTGTATAATAACAAAACTAAAAACATGAACTTTTCATATCGTCCAATGTAACACAAAACGCAACTTTGGAACTGATCACATCATTTCATCACTTCATTTGTGAATTATTTTTGTAATTACTCTTTTTAATTGTACAATTAGATAATAATTAATGAAATACTTTAATAAATTTTGCACGACTCTCACGGTCCTCCATAATACACATGCCAGTCCTTGTATCAACAGTTCCAACTTGCCTCACCTTTAACACACGTAGGTGCACTGCTGCTCCAGGAAAGGTCCCACTGGCATGTAATGATGTCGGAGCCGCTGATGTCATATCCTGGTTGGCACTGATAGGTCAACACACTGCCTCTCACAGGAGAGGAGTGGGAGGAGCTGATCCAGCCATACTCAATCTGAGGGAGGGTGGGGCAGGTGTCATTCGGCTCCACCTCTGCATGACACACAGAGAGCGCATTTAAATGATAAAGAAGAAGATGAGTAGAAAGAAGTTAATCTGTTCATTATCTGTTAATCAATAAATACATCTGTGATCGTTTTGGCATATTGCTTTAGATGTGTAAAATGATTTTCTGTCCAAAATGCAGATAGAACCTATATGTATTTTATGTGTCCATGACAGTTGCTGTGCAATGCAAAATTGCAGTAGTTTGGGGGGAAAATATGTTGGTAACCCTGGTATCATTTGCAGAGTAAAAACTTCAATATTAGCTTCAAATTTAGCCATGTAGCAATAACAAAGTCCAATGTTTCTTCTCCTCATGTGGTGGCAGCATGATGTATTTCAAACCCCCTGTTAAACTGTGTGCTTACTTCCTAAAACAGACTATGGTCTGCTAGGTCAGCTAGGTCAGACCACAAGAAAAAACACTCTATCAAGTCTATTTGAATGATTATCTTGTTGAGCAAAAAATTGTAAAATCTGTACATTTGTCAGTACATTTGGCCTCATGATCTCAATCTCATGATGACAGGTGGTGAACAGATTTTCACATGAGGATGTCACAGTGTTTGCCTAAGTCCCTTCGTAAATAACAACACATTTGATGAGTGTTTATGCTCAACATTTTCCCTTGCAATTAAACTGCAAGGGTTAATGTCTTCAGGGATCACTGCAACCCAAAAGCTTTTATCCTGAAGATAAAAACCCATGACTAAGACAGAAGTTATATATCACATAACGGCAAGAGAGGTTTGGCTCGTCATACACCATTACAAGCTGTTGTTAAACCTGTCTTACATAAGCTTACAGTTTGTGGATACAAGGGTCAACCATCCCTTTATATCTTACTATTGATGCAATTTGAGTTCTGAGATGCTGAGCAGACCCATAGCGAGTTCAGAAATCAGTGTGCAATGTTGTGAACTATAGGTCTAATTGTGATCGGAAGAGGCCACTTCATAACATCAGTGGCATATCTGATCCTCTAACATCCTGCTTGCTTTAACATCCAAGTAAATTAAATGGTTAACGAAATAGTTGTGATCAATTAAATATAAACCACATGAAGGTTTTGTCAGTTACTCTCAAAGCATGGAAGCAGGAAAACATGATGATATGGGAAATACATAAATACTATGGGGATTGGGAAGAGTTGACTTTGATCTACTGACTTCAGTGAGCATGTCCACTGTGGGTTCTATTTGATCTACTGACTTCAGTGAGCACGTCCACTGTGAGATCTATTTCTTCAGAGGGTCAACACATCTCAAACACATCTATGCAATACTTTTGCATTCCAATGCATTTTAAAGTAGTCACTGGCTCCCATACAATCTGAGTTCATAGGCCGTACATTGAATATTATATAATTGGACCCATATCATTAAATGGATGTGCTTACAGAGCATACAGTACTTACCACGATAATGAATGAGGAATCCCTGGCTTAGGATGAAACTGGAATCATCTGGATCACTTTGAAATTGAATGGTGACCTCTGACCCTCCAGATACAACCTGGAAGCGCTCTCTGGACCCCAGGTACTGGCCAATCACGTGGGACATGAGGTCATGTCCATCAAAAATAGTCAGCACATCAGTGTGGCGGATATTCAAACTTCAAAAGGGAAATAATGAGAAAAAAGAAATGAGAAGTCTGCCCACCAGAGGCATTTTATTAGTCAGAACAAGGAGAAGGAAGACAGGAAAGGCAGTAGACATGACTGTCACCTCTAACATTACCTTGTTTTTTCCTCATTCACTGTTTTACTTTAACTGTTAATTGTACTGAGCACTGAGGTGCATTTTATGGATTATAAATTATACAGCAAGTGTAAAAATACAGCTAAAAAACTCTATAAACTTATATTAAGTATCCAATAACCAACCTCCCACAGCTATGTTATCTGTGAGAATTTTAACCCAGGCAGCTAATCAAATCTGAAACAAAATCTGTGAAGCATCTGCAAATTTAACATTAGGGATTCACTTACTTTATCTGCAGAACTTCTACAATGTTGCTAATTTCTTTGCGACATAAATAACAAGAAAGCTTTGAGGTGTTTGTATCCTTAGATACGGTATGTAAAGTTATCAATTATCTGTATTAGTCTTTACATGATTATTCAATTTATTGACTGAAACTGGGACAAGAAAAAGCCAGGCTGATAAGTATGGACACAGCTATGAGGAGTTTCAATAGAAACACCGATCAAAACTACTGTATACTCACATCTGCACATCCAGTTCAATACGTTTCTCCTCATTACCACGGATCTGCCATACGCAGTCTTGCCCCTTGGAGTAGCTCTGGGGCCAATCAGGAGACAGGACGGTGCCGGAGGGCTCGGTCAGCTCCCCTCCACACACGGCTTACAGGGTAAGAGAGAAAACAAGTTCAGGACATAGACTGAAGGGAAGATGAAAGGGTGATGTAATAATGATGGGGGAAGGAACGGGAGAAGCGAGTGAAGTGATGCTGATAAATAAAATATGAATTGAGGGGGAGAATATATACAAGAGACATACAAAATATTATAAAGCAAACAGCACAAGCTCCCACCGCCGTTGTAGAGTTATCATCATGAAGATCAGCTTACCTAATATTATAGCCTATTTGAGATGCTTCAAAAAGATTTCAGAACTATACACTTCATCTACATAATACTACATACATACTACAATACTACATAATTACAGGCCTTTGACATCTGGGTCAGAGCAGATATGTGAATTTCAATATATTCTATTCAATAATGAGAGACTAGAAGGAAGGTACAATAAACTTTAATGATGCAACAAACAACCCTTAGATTTGGCATATGAGTCCATGATATGATGACGCTCCTCCTGAGACGTGAGGAGGGCGTCAGTGATTTATAGGATAGAGAATCTCCTATAGGGAATTCTAGAGGAGTCATGACATTGGTGGTGTTCAGGGGAGGAGGGGGGGCAAAACAACTGCTACGGCGAAGATCAGCAACTGAGGGGTGACACAGAAGGTGAGTTACAACACAGTAAAATACGAGGGGTCTGATATACTACTCCAGTTAAGTGATTGGCCAGCAGGCCAGAGAGAGGGAAAGCGTGGGAAAGCGTGGGAGACGGTGATTGGACAGGAATGAAGGGGCGTGCATATTTGTGAATGAGTGATATAACCTGAACATGTCGTTGGCTGCAGGGGGGAGAGAGAGATGAATGAAAAGGATCAATGAATTAATGAAAGGGATGGTTAATCAGACATTGACTAGGGGAAGTAGTCTTCATCATTGAAAATAGTCTGAGACATTATTTCTTTTCCATTCCATCCTATTCTTTCAAGACTTTGGATCGTGTTTTGACTCATCGCTCTGGTACGTGTTCACCGAACTATGTGATGGAATAGATTGGTGCATGAATTGGCACATGAAGACAGTTTTCATCCTACATCGGCTTCTGTGAGGAACACTGCATTCCAGACAAAACAGTCAAATACAGCAATAAGAAAACATAGTTCCCTTACAATCTGAGGAGGCGATGAAGGGTAAAGAAAGGTCGCCATTGTAAATAAGAATTTGTTCTTAATGACTTACCTGGTTAAATAAAGGTTAAATAAAATAAAATAAAGAAAAGTGGTAAGACTGAGTGCAAAAGAGGCAAATATGAGCTGGATAAGACAGACACGGCCACCGAGAATGAACACAAGCAGAATCTGGAACAGCAGTTTTGCTCCAGTGCGTGCACCTGTATTTGGGAGAGCTGTGTAAAATATTACCATCCACAGAAGCAACGCTCTCCCATCCACAGGCTGATCCGTCATTACCAACGCGGAAGTGCCAAAAACTGCAGTGAGTGCAGGACTACAGGGAGTCCACAAACTACTGTATACACACATCTGCACATCCAGTTCCATATTTGTATACAGTCTACGGTCATTACAATGTTTTTACACAGTCTACAGTCATTACATTGTTTTTATAGTCTATGGTCATTACAATGTCCATCGGAGGCATGAGGGGCAACACTCCCCCCAAAACCAGTTCTCAGGAACCCTCTAACCTCTCCTTCACACTGGGCACAATGTCACTTTTACCATCATGTTGACATGTTGGCACTTGAGTTTTCAGCCAGACCTTGGCCTGGTGCAAAATCATCCACAGTTATCCCAGAAAACAGATCTCCTGCCCCAAAGACTACAGACGAGTGGTACAGAGTAGACATAATTTCACCGTCTGTTCCTTTCTGTTTGCAACAGATCAGCAGATGATACCCTCAGCATGGCTCTCCACTTCATGCTACAGCATCTCACATTCAACACAGTTCGATTCCAGTGTTACATCTCGAAACTGATTCAATGTCTTTCTCTCTTCCTGAATGCAGAGAGGAGGACTTGGTCCTGCAACTTGGACTAGAGTCGCACTTAAGTCGCACACACAGTGACTTGAGACTTGACTTGAGAGTCGTCATCAAAGACTTGACTTGGACTTGAGGTTTGCGACTTGTGAACAATCTTTGCATTAACATGAAGGAAATGTCTATCAATGCTGATACTGTCTTCTAATAGATAAGGAGTAATGATAATACACTACATGCTTTGAATTTCTTAGTTAGTTATTTCTTAGCTATGCAGTGTTCTAAGCAGACCGGATGGCATCCAAAGCTCATCCATAAGAGACTTGACTAGCACTTGTGACCAAAGCTTTGAGACTTGACTTGGACTTGCCCCTCAAAGCCTTGATACATGATTTGGACTTGCAAAAAATGACTTGTGAGCATCTCTGCCTGAATGAAAACTCTGCATACTGGTGTGGGAAACGCTTCTGGAAGCATGAACTCACAGAGGATTACGGTCCATTAAATCTAGGAAATGCGGCCCGGAATGAAAGGAAAGAAGGACGGACGGACGGACGGACGGACGGACGGACGGACGGACGGACGGACGGACGGAAGAAGGATAAGAAAGGGCACTCGGATAAAGGAAAGGAAAAGAAACGTACCCTTGCACACAGGCTCGCTGTCGTTCCAGTGCGGATCGCTGGGGTTGACGCACTCGATCATGGCAGAGCCTTGCTCCATGACGAAGCCTGGAGAGCAGGCGAAGGTCACGGTGGTGCCCAGCTGATACGTGATGTCACTGCTGCTGAAGTTTCCATGGGGCATGTAGGGCTCCCAGCAATGTTCCCCATCGAAAGCTGAAAGAACACACAGAGGGGGAGAGAGAGAGAGAGAGAGAGAGAGAGAGAGAGACAGAGAGAGAGAGAGAGAGGTAAGAAGCAGTGCGTTTGTGTGTGCGTGCGTGCGTGTGCTTGCGCATGTGCGCGTGTGTGTGTGTGTGTGTGTGTGTGTCTTGCACAACAAGAAACTAATGAGGAGAGGGATGTGCATTTCTAGAGAGCCATGGCGGGTCATGGTGACTTTTACTTTTACGTTTGGAAAAGCTACAGTTTCAGTAAAATGACACTTTATTAACTATTATTACTTTTTAATAAAACGGAAGAAAATGACAATTCCAATGTTAATCCAAGGTCTATTAAATTCTGTGGCGAGTTATTTTAATTATATCAAGTATTACTGAATCTTTCTTTTCAAATTATTTTTTATTGGATTTAATACAGATGCAGTGGTAGCGACATTGTTACAGATCTACCAATGATCTACCCCCCCCCCCCACACAAAAAGTATTACTGAATCTGAATGGTTTTCAGGGAGAATTTTTTCAAAAATGATATGCATTTTTTAACAAGTTCTTTATGTTCGGTTTCAGCACTGTTTCTTCCTCACTGCTAAACCTCAAGATTAGTTTTGATCCAAACCCGGCAAAAACGTGACAGAACGTTGTGTTTTGTTGAGTAAGCAGAAGGCTTGCTGATGGAAGGGAGAGGCTGCAGGATCAGTATGCTCACCCTCATAGCGCAATGCCAGCAGCAGGGGGATGGAGGAGGAATCGGCGGTGAGCTCTAGGTACAGCGTGGAGCTCTCGCTCAGCAGCCCGCGCTCAGGAACGTCGTCCAGGTCTGAGTCAAAGAGCGGAGGAGACAGCGAGCTGTTCCCACTGCGCACAATTAACCTGTGAGGAACCAACCACAAAAGAGACTGATGGGATTATAGTAAACCTGATACAAGACTGAGATGCTCTATCAAAAGCCAGTTAGGCCAAGGGCTGTGAGCAGTGTGTGAACTGGACAAAAGGTCCTCAGGGTAGTGAGTTGATGATACATATGATCACATTCGTGAAGTCAAGGATAACACTTTCAGATCTATTGCGTAATGCTTAGATTAAACAGTTTTAATAAACAAAATGTCTTCACCCAGACAATTACATAATGGTCAGTTACTTTATTAGTAGATTATGACTTTTCAATTTGCATTCTTGTAAAGCCAAATATTTAGTTAAATGATCTACAATACTGTAATCTTCCCTAAGACTCCACCAGATGTCTTGAAAGTGTGTCATTTTTAGAGGAACATGAGGGGAAAAGGATTGAGGAGGCATTTCAAAACAAAACATGCAAATTTTGATTCACCGTAGCAAACAAGCCTCATAATATAACACACGCACGCACGCGCGTGCACGCACGCACACACACCGATTTATCTTACTTATCATCGTCTTCATCCAGTGCAATCCTCTCAAAGTGGAGGTGGAGTTTGTGACCCTCCTTGGCTTCTATTAACCAATGGCAGCTCAGGTTGTTTCCATTACTGTGGTTGCTGACAGACGGGGGAGGAGGTGACAGTATCCGGCCCACTGTTGCATTACGAATCCACCCTCCACACGACACAGCTAAGGAAAAACAACATCCCATACATCATCCCCCAAAATCAACCACCATGAAATGAATGACTAGCCAGTGATTTTACACCTTACATGCAATTTGCTTTATTTTGGCCTTTTGTTTTTTATTTATTTTATATTTTGGAATTTATTTTGGCTTTCACTGGTGCAGTGGTGAATGATGAATACAGAACAGTTTTGTAATAAATAAATAATAGAATAGAATAGAATAGAATAGAATAGAATAGAATAGAATAGTTTATTTTGCCAAGGTATGTTTGCACATGCAAGTACATTGACTTGGTGTGGTTGGGGCACTAGTAACATACATAGGAACACGATAAATAAGAAGAAATATACAAGATTTAACATAATATGTACAGAAAGAAAGAAAGACAAAGAAAGAAAGAAAGACAGACAGACAGACAGACAGACAGACAGACATACAGACAGACAGACAGACAGACAGACATGCTACTGACCAACACACTGTGGCTCAGGAGTGCTCCAGTGAGGCTGTGTTGTGTTGACACAGGTAGCCACCTCGTGGCCCCGGACCTGGAAGCCTGGATCACAGTGGAAGTGGGCCTGACCTCCAGGATGGATGTCTGTCACCGTCACGCCGCCCCCCTCAGGAGACAGAGGGAACGGGCAGGACAGCAGGAAGGCTGGGGACATTTGAGAGATTAGAAGAGGAACATTCAAGATGTTAGTATGATTAAGTACAATTGGATGCACATCATGACAACATAAGGCCACTGTACAACCCTGCTGCCTTATGGGTTACAACTTTGATTTTATTTTGTCATAGACGATTGCGTGGTGGTGGTGGTGGTGGTGGGGGTTGGGGGTTGGAATAGTATCTGCACACTAGCGTTTAATTGTATGAGGGTTTTCTAAGACCTGCCTTGTCTCTTTATTTCCTGTTACCTTGAAGGATCCAAGCAAATAAGTGTTATTTACCTTGATAGTGGAGGCTGAACATGCCATGGTTGGTCTGTCGGAGACTGCGATAGTGAATGTGCACCTGGTTGGTTGAACTGCGGATCACCTGACCCTCTCTCATCAGAGTCTCGTTGGCCAACAGCTCTGGTCCCAAACCTCCATACCCAAGGATCGTCAGAGACTCTTCCTTAGACAGGTTGACCTTCCTCACCTAGAGGGAAAACAGGAAAAACAAAAACACACGTGGCAAACAGTACCACAAGGCACAATGTTCCACTGTGTGATGAAGATCTTAGGACATCCTCTTCGTCTCCCTCCTCCTGCTCCTCCTTCTCGCTCCAGATATCAGAGTTTGCCCCCCATCCTACCTGACAATACTCCTAATGAGAGGTGGATTTAACATACAATTTAATTTAATAGATTTAATAGATTTACAATAAAAATATTGAATTGTGTATTTAAAAGAGAATAACTAACAAATTGTTAGCTTATTACTTATTGATTTAAATAAAAACGTTATGATACGGTATACAAATGATTAATTTATTAACATGTCATTGACAGATGATCAAATATATTACACTACTCACTTACCATTAATTAGTACACAACTGACTGACTGAATATGTATGGAGGACCAGGAGAGTCTTACGCTAATGAATAGAGTGTCCCCTTAATAATTATCCAATCATACAATTAAAAAGAGTAATTTCAAAAAGGATTCACAAATGACGTATTAATACATCATTAAAAAGTCGTATTTGGAAAAGGAACTTCAAAAACATCCATTAAACAGTGTATTTCAAAATGGAATTACGAATACATCATTTAAAACATCATTTAATACATTGTTTCCTTATTCCTATTCGAAATAACCATTTGGAATTGTATTTGAAGTCACTATATTAAATCCCTGATTCGAAATAACGATTGGAAATGCCATTTACCCATTGCATGACACTTTTGGCCTTAGCCTATAAAAACTGTGTAAAACAATGCAAATTAGACATGTACTTTAATTTTAAATTTGACATACCTTGTAGGCCCCTTTAGAGTCTTAAGCTAATGAATAGAGTGTTCCTTTAATAATTATCTAATCGTACAATTAAAAAGAGTAATTTCAAAAAGAATTCACAAATGACGTATTAATACATCATTAAAAAGTCGTATTTGGAAAAGGAACTTCAAAAACATCCATTAAACAGTGTATTTCAAAATGGAATTACGAATACATCATTTAAAACATCATTTAAACAGTGTATTTCAAAATGGAATTACGAATACATCATTTAAAACATCATTTAATACATCATTTCCTTATTCCTATTCGAAATAACCATTTGTAATTGTATTTGAAGTCACTATTTCAAAACTAATTCAAAAAACCGTTTGGAAAACCATTTCGTTTTAACATGACACTTTTTGCTCTTTGTCCCCAGCCAAACAGTGTCAATCGTGAATTGAGCCCCCTAATGCAAATGAGCCATGTAACAGGCTCTCTGATTGGCTAGAGAGCTTTGAGGCACGAAAGAGCCTGGCTCAGTGGACTGCCTCTCTAGCCAATCAGAGAGCCTGTTACATGGCTCATTTGCATTAGGACCATGGATTCACGATTGACACTGTTTGGCTGGGGACAAAGAGCAAAAAAGTGTCATGTTAAAACAAAATGGTTTTCCAATCGGTTTTTTGAATTGGTTTTGAAATAGTGACTTCAAATACAATTACAAATGGTTATTTCGAATAGGAATAAGGAAATGATGTATTAAATGATGTTTTAAATGATGTATTCGTAATTCCATTTTGAAATACACTGTTTAAATGATGTTTTAAATGATGTATTCGTAATTCCATTTTGAAATACACTGTTTAATGGATGTTTTTGAAGTTCTTTTTCCAAATACGACTTTTTAATGATGTATTAATACGTCATTTGTGAGTTCTTTTTGAAATTACTCTTTTTAATTGTACGATTAGATAATTATTAAAGGAACACTCTATTCATTAGCTTAAGACTCTCCAGGGCCTACAAGGTATGTCAAATTTAAAATTAAAGTACATGTCTAATTTGCATTGTTTTACACAGTTTTTCTAGGCTAAGGCCAAAAGTGTCATGCAATGGGTAAATGGCATTTCCAATCGTTATTTCGAATCGGGGATTTAATATAGTGACTTCAAATACAATTCCAAATGGTTATTTCGAATAGGAATAAGGAAACGATGTATTAAATGATGTTTTAAATGATGTATTCGTAATTCCATTTTGAAATACACTGTTTAATGGATGTTTTTGAAGTTCCTTTTCCAAATACGACTTTTTAATGATGTATTAATACGTCATTTGTGAATTCTTTTTGAAATTACTCTTTTTAATTGTATGATTGGATAATTATTAAGGGGACACTCTATTCATTAGCGTAAGACCCTCCTGGTCCTCCATAAATACGTTGTTAGTTACATGCAAAACAATTATTTCACAATTGTTTTGTGTTTGTTATAAAGTGTTACCAAATTAACTTAAACTATGAATCTTCACACCTTAATTGTTCCATAATGCTCTTCTCATGTGGAAATCATGAATACATGTCACACGATGAGAGGATGTTTGCCATTGATTAGTTTATATGGACTGCTGCAATGCAGGGATGCATGGTAATAGAGCTAATGTAAATCTTAAAATGATCGTAATGCAAAAAATACTCTGGCATTTTATAATGAATCCTATTATTGAACAAGTACTTATGTATGTAATACATTTTAAGCTATGCTTCCGAATGTTAATTAGCAAGCCAAGTAACCTAACGTAGATAGATGAGATTAATTAACTAGGGAGCCACAGAACTGATATCACATTCAAATAAACTGATATTAATTGGCTCTCATATCTGCACTGAGGGAGTACAGCATCTGAATTTGTTCATTCGAATGCAACATTTTGTAGGTCGATTAAATGCTTTAACTGTCTGCTTCTACTAAAAAAATGTGCCTTGCAGTCAGTAGCCAGCCGTAGATAGATATCTATGTCTGGTGACTGGTGCACAACTCTTGAAAAGAGGTTAAGGACCGCCCCCTAAGCTCAAAACAAAATGCATGACAAGCGAATTGACCAACCATGGACCTCCTTATTTGCATGACGCAACTCGTGGGCAGAGCCATATAATAGAAGAGTTCCGACATCTCCATTCACTCCAATGGACCAGTTTTTTTCCAGGAAGTAGAAAGTGGAACTCTTGAGTTAAAAAAAGCAGCACTGTCGAGTTGCAGCAAAATATACAGTTTGTGTTGTACTTTGAAAGGGTTTTTCTCCCCTTGAATCAAATTGCACATTATCAGCTTTATTTTAGCATGCAAAGGTAGCGCGAGACCCATTCCTGGCTGTTCATTGGCTAATGAGTCTCGCATTTTTGTCCTCCGCTGACGCCACTGTCTTACTAGAGGACACTACTCGTGGGGAAATGTTGACTTGTGATTCAGACCATCCGTCGCTGGAAGCGTGCTGATGTTAGGTCTGACCATGTGAGACAGACTACTAAGAGATACATTAACCAGAAAAGCACAGAATCTTAAATTAAGATCAAATTGAATGGACTTTTATTTTGAGCAGTGTAAAGTCACTGACACACTTTACACTGCTCTGCACTGCTACTGTACAAAAGTGACTCTCGGACTTCAATTCTCATAACCCATCACTCCCTCACCTCCAGCCATTTTCCCTCACCTAAGCACACCTGCACCTAATTCTGGACTGATCACCACACACCTGCACTTAAGAGGCTCTAATGAGCCTCCACACTCAGTGTGTGCCCTGGACTGCACCAGAGGAGGCTGCATTTCTCATTCCCTTGGTGTTTGTTTGATCATGTGCAGAATCAGATGCATTATCTGAAGTCAGTTTTGTTAGTTATTTCCTTTGTGTAATGATTTCATGCTTATTTGGCTTAGATTGGTTTGATTACTTAAAGCTGTTTTCTTGCTTAATTGAATCATTTGTTGAATAGAATCATTTGTTAATGCCTTTGTGTTTAGGAAAAATCATCTGACTGTACCATCTGTCGAATACATCTGTCTACATGATTATCCACCATCATCAATCAAGGGATTTGGTTTGTTTAATAAACACCCTTGAAATGTTCCTCTGGTTCTCCTCATTCTGATCAATGTCCCATTTGCTTGCTGAGGCTACACCTGTAACCTCCACCTTATCAGTTTCTACATGGTCCTTCGAGCCCAGATTAGCCTCGGCAAGTGGGAATGACCAGAGGAACCAGCAGCCAGAAGGGAAGAAGGTGGGCACCTCCATACCTTCAGTTGTGGGGATATCATCCACTATCGCACCCCCCTCCCCCACAACAATACCATCCCCATATGGTTGGGCCTACACCTGAGCAACGGCATGGCCAACCTGCACGAGACACAATGGACTATATGACACCTCTTGAAGAGGCTTGATGCGGTAGAGGGGTGCCTTCCACTAGCGCCTTTTCCATCCTATTGGCCCCCTGCAACTGTTCCCCATCGGGTGGGTCCTATTGCCCTAGGCTGGCCAGCTCCTGTTATGCAGCCCCAATATTTTGACCACCCAGCCTATCAATATGGTAATTATATTCCCGGTGGCCCCCCTGACTCCAGTCAGTGCGCCCGCACCGCCAGTCCCGGTGCTCCCTGCACTGCCAGTCCCGGTGGCCCCCCTGGCTCCAGTCCCGGTGGCCCCCCTGGCTCCAGTCCCGGTGGCCCCCCTGGCTCCAGTCCCAGTGCCCCCCGCACCGTCAGTCCCGGTGGGCCCCCCGGCTCCAGTCCAGGTGCCCCCTGCACCTCCTGCTCGGGTGGCCCACGCACCTCCATCTTCTCCCTTGGCGCCCATCCCTCGGCTTCCGTGGCTCCCATCCCTTGGCATCCACCTCATCACCGACCTTCTGTGGCCCAGAGTTCTTCACCGCCGAGCTCCAGTGCACCTCAGCCTTCGGCGCCAACCTCCAGAACAGTCCAGCCGGAGTCGTCAATATCTGGGCCGGCCCCCTGAGTATACCGGCGTCACCAGCATCCAGGTCGGCCTCCGGAAAGGTCCTGTCGGTGTCTGGGACATCATCCGGGGTTGCTCTACCTGTCTGCTCTGGAGGACTTGGTCATCTGGGTCGTTTTGGCTTTAAAGGATGCATCTGTACATGGGCAATCAATAGGGGAGAACAAAAGCAGCCTCCTCCACTGCTGTCTGGAGCACACTGCTTCACCTAATCAACCACCCTTTTATTGAACGCATGTGCAGCTCAATCAGGGCCCCAGCTGTGGCTGGTTAGGTGAGGCTGAGCTGGTGGGGGGATTTTGTACAGTTTCTTTTAACTGTGTTTACATGCTGCTGTTTTTTATCACAGTACTCACTATTGTACACTGCTGGTCCTGATGACAAATTTTGTTCATGTGAAAGCATGTAATGACAATAAAGAACCTTGAACTGGTCTTTGCATTTACTGCTTAGTGATTTACATGGATAAGCTACATTACCTGAATCTCCACACCGTAACCTGCGTACACAGTAATGCTGTAGGTGCATTCCAGAGGGGAAACGGAAGATGTAGACGCAGGGTCTGGTGACTCAACGATATCCTCCATTGCTGACAGAGTCGCATTGCATTGCACTGTGGGAAGAGGGGAGAGAAAGAGTAAGTGTATATATTTGTGTGGAGAAATAGGCTTAATGAAAAAATGTATACTGTATATATCCAGGGAAGCTTTACTGAGCATCCATGCTCTTTTTCAGCAACAGCCTGACTCACATTATTTCACTCCATCTGATCTGAGCATTGCCTTTTCATTTTACCCACTGTTTTCACAGTCAGGCCAAACTGAACTTTGACCCGGCAACCTGCCTGCTTCATTAAAACATTTCTGCTGCCACCACAATCTGAAACAATCACATTTTGTGGGAAAACGTGTCCCAGCTACAGTCTTTATTCTCAATTCCATGGATTTATCTTCACACTTTATTTTATCCTGCGCTGTCTAAAGAATATGATAAATGATCACTGCAAAAACCACATTCACCAACTTGCGACAACCATCACTTTCACAATACATTTTAAAAATTTCAAAATAAAAGACACAGGGAAAAGTCACCAGATCATCAGTATAATAGATATGGAGCTGTTTTGCTGTACTGTGGGTGAAGTGCTTGTCCCTGGTTTACCAAAGTCCCACCACAGTTATTTTACTGTCCAAATGACTGAATGAAATGATAGATGAGCATGGGTAAAATCATATTGATGACTCCCCTGGTAATACTATGCTGTCTGGAGATGCGGCTCTACAGTCCATTGGGTAACAATGCTCTGAATATTGGCAAGCTCACCGTACAGTGTTAAGGGGAGTCAGTCAGAAGGGCCACTGCACCATCAGCCAGGAGACTGAAGGGATGCTTAAAGATGGATTGGCAGGCAGTGTGAAATAAGGATATATGATCTCATGCTAATGCAACACAATAAAGTTTAGATATGCAGACTGATCTGGCAATGTATTGAAGCCATTTTAAAATGTCATTTAATACTGTGCTGTGTGATGTTTGTGCTCCTGTTGGGAAATTTTAACATGAGACAGTGTTACTGGCAACCTGCTAACATTTATTTCATAGTTACTCTACTTTTGAAAATTCAAACCTTCAAACACAAACACAACACACACACACACACACACACACACACACACACACACACACACACACACACACACACACACACACACACACACACACACACACACACACACACACACACACACAGTAAAACAAATAAAAACACAAACATAAAAGTCAAGCAAAGCAAAACCAATTCACCACAATGTCCCCATAGACCACCATCAGTTGATAATACCAGATATTGAATATACATTATATCAGCCAATATTTACTGTCCCACTATACTGCTACCTCCCATTCCAGGCTGCAGTATTGCAGCATTGCTCTAAATACATTTAAAAAATGTAATCCTCGGTCTGTTAACACCTGGAAACTCTATTTCCACTCTCTTCTTTCTCCTCGTTTGTTCCCGTCCACCGCTGGCGCCCGTGTTGTCACCTACTACAGGAGGAGGCTTAATCAAATCACCCCCTGACCTGCCCCCTTTCTCTGGCTTGACCTTTCTCTGCCCAAATGGTGTCAATCAGCTGACCCACCACCTGCGTGCTCAATGCCATTTCCTCATCCTTATTTTCAAACCATCACTATGGTGACGGTGAAGCTCTTCACCAGAATGAACAGCAGCTCTCTCCCACCTTCACTGAGTGCTCCACAGGCAGTCAAAGCTATTGTCATGGCACACCGCTGAAGTGCATTTTAGCCACTCGTTTGAACAGGCCACCATCTGGCACTTCACAACTCTATGATTTGTTACCTGGTCATGTTGAAAGTACAGTGATACTTTGTCGAATGAATGCTTGCCGTTGAGCATTGATATTAGTGCTGCTGACAACAATGGTTATATTCATTCATTAATTTTTTTTTCCAGACCCCCCCCCCCATTTTCTCCCCAATTGTACTTGGCCAATTTCCCCTTGCTGCCGCTGTTGCTGCTCCACCCCCTCTGCCGATCTGGGGAGAGCCGTAGCCTAGCACCATGCTTCCTCCGGCTCCAACACATGCGCAGTTGCCAGCCGCTTCTCTTCACCTGACAGCGGGGAGCTTCACCGGCAGGACGTAGCACGTGGGAGGATCACGCTATTCCCACCAGTTCCCTTCCACCCCAACCGACCAGATGAGGTGCTAGTCCAGCGTCCAGGACACATACCCTCAATCCGGCTTCCCACCCGCAGACACAGCCAATCTTGCCTATATGGATGCCCAACCAAGCCGGAGGCAACATGTGGAACCTGTGACCCTCATGTTGGTAGGCAGGGAATCTACCGCTACACTACCCGGACTTCGTTCACCTATTTGATTTGAGAATAACTGTTGGTTGTGTTCATAATCCATGTTCTGTTTGTTTGTGTGTTTGTTTGTTGTAATTATTAAAGGGCAAACAACATTTTGAAAATGTATTGTAAATACTTTTCTGTGTACAAAACTTTTCATGTCACAATTTGACAAAAGAAAAGAAAAGTTAGTTACAAACAGTGAATATGTCACTGCACAACAAATTCACAATGTACAAAATATGGTGGGCATCTTCCCCGACCGTCAATTGTCTCAAAATTTAAACATTTTCTGACTGGCTTCTCTTTAGCTACATCTCTCATCTCCTCCCTTGTGGTTGATATAGATTTAATAACATAAATCAATAAGGCATAATATCATGTCCATGTAGGTCTTTTTAGTAATATAACTAGCAGTTCAGACAGGTGAAGCATTGTGTTTTTCTCGCTTTGTGTTATCAGTGACAGAGGTAGAAATAGGTGGTGTCACTCAACCCATCAAGAGTGCATTTCATCACCTGTCACCAGGTATCAGGCCTTTAGCTGACAGGAAAGACCCCAGAATTTAGCTGTGAAAAGAGTAAAAACACCACCTTGGAAAAGCTCCTTGGTGCGGAGTTTCATTGCTGTATGGGATGGTAGGTAGCAGGGATGCACTAGTGCAGAGGTTCCCAACCTTTTTTGTGCCATGGACTGGTAGATACATGGAAAAAAAAGTTGCGGACCGGTTGTCAATTTTAATGGGTTTAGTTACATATATATTTACTTACCAGGTGGCGACAAAGGGTAAATAACAGCCTTTTGTGTGTATGTAGCCTATAGACGGTTTTAACTTGACAACAAAAACATTCTAAATTGAACCCCCGCTCACTTCCTGTTGCAGTGTTTGCTATGGACATAAAAGAAAAGAAAAATTCAAGTGCAGGACTGACCATTCCGTGAAAACCGTCTATACAGCTGAGCGGCGAAAACAAAAGTAACGATGTCGAGTGAATATTTCTGCAGTTTGCCGAATGCTGAGAAAAAGGAAGTGCTGTGGGGTTGCGCTCTGGTGAAAACCGTCTATACAGTATTTCAATAATGAGAGACTAGTAGAAAGTATAACAAGCTTTAATGATACAACATTAATTTTGGCGTATGACTCCATGATATGATGACGCTCTCCTGAGATGATGAGGGCGTCGTCAGTGAAGAATAGGATAGGAAATCCCCCATAGGGAATTCTTCGATCAGGAGTCATGACCGATGGTGGTGGTCAGGGGAGGAGGTGGGGCGAAACAACTGCTTCAGCGATGATGATCAGCAACTGAGAATGACACATACACAGCACATAGCAAACAGAGTAAACATGGACCCTGATATACTACGCTGATTAGGTGATTGGGATCAGCTGGAGAGGAATACCATGGGCTGATTGGTTATTGCCACATGTGTGGTAAACTGTGAATGGGTGAGGAGACAGCATCAGAGAAAGGGGCGAGCCTAACAATGAATGGGTTATACATCCTCAAAGAAAGGGGGCGTGCACTGTGATATGACGAGACTGGGCGTTGGCTGTTAAGTAGTCTTCATTATTGAAAATAGTCTAAGACTTCATTTATGTTTTTGTTTTAACTACAAACCTAAATAAACGTCAACTTGAAACTATGTTTCAACTACCACACACAGCCTATAACATTATAGCCTATGTTTATAAAAAAAAAATAATAATAAATTGACCGGCTCGCGGCCCGGTACCAATGCGTTGCGGCCCGGTGGTTGGGGACCACTGCACTAGTGAATACAAATTGGGTAAACAATGAACGGTGATCATGAATGAATGGTGATCACCAAAGGATAACAAAAATCATAAAAGGTGTTTTCAGACTAGTAGCCTCCCTATTTATGTTTTATATTATTTTCATAAAGATTTGCACGGAGTATACTAAAATATTAGGGAAATCAATATTATGACTTTGACGTGGATTCACCTCCTCAGTGTAATTCATGAAGTGTCCCTAATATTTCATTGTTTATCAGCTTGTAGGGTTTGTAAACTAGGGTTTTGCTGTTTATGCTTCACAACACTGCTGGCTGGTTTCAATCTGAAATACTCAAACGAGCCTTTCTTGACTCTCATCTTCTCCTGGTCTCCAAGACTTCAGTCATCTGTGTCCTCCGCCCTCCACCTCCCTCCAAAAGTTCATTTGAATCCTGTAACCCGGACATACATGAAACATGTTACATGGCATTGTAGGAGCATATACAAACACCGTTAGCAGTCAAATAATCACCCAGCAGCTGTCATTAGCTACTTCTGAATTTAGCTGAAATAAAAACACTGCATTAGCATTAAGCTGAAAATCAACACTTGTTGATGTTATAGAACATCATTTAACTTAACTCTACTGACTACAAAAATACACTGAGAACTGATCCTGTAACACTATATAAACTAAATATTTAGTTTAGTTTTGTAAGTATCTCGCATTATCATAATTCAAATTTAAAAATGGCTTTTTCACATTACCTTGTCTGTAGAGATTTTCTTGTTAGTCTCTCTTCAAAGGCAGGTGGAGAGAGAAACAGATGACGTTGCGACAGGAACCAATTATTCAATAGAAATGTGTTTGGTTTATAAAAACGCAGCACTTGTAACTGCTGGTGCCACCAAAACCCTAGTGCAATGATCTATTCCAGTGTAAAAATAGCACACTTACCCTTCATGGTACAAACCTCCAATGTATATAATATATTGTATAATGTATATTTATTAAATTTTACTTTTTCTATTCTTAAATCTTTTTCCTGTGATATTGTTGCTATATGTTTGATCTTGACATTTTGTCTCACTGTCTCCTACAGTAACTGCACTGATGATGAGGAGTAGCACGTCTAATTTTGTTGTACAATGACAATAAAGGTTTTCTTTCTTTCTTTCTTTCTTTCTTTCTTTCTTTCTTTCTTTCTTTCTTTCTTTCTTTCTTTCTTTCTTTCTTCCTCCTTTCTTTTTCTTTCTTTCTTTCTTTCAAAATCCAATCCCAAACTACAGTACTGGTGTCACCTTCACTTAAACAGGTCTGCAACACAACAAACCTTGGGCTTCTGAATCATTTTAACATTCATTAGATAAAGTAAACAACCACAGCTCTGGGACAGTCAGATCCCATTCACTTCATAGCACCATGCAGGTACCTGGCATGTGCATGGTGGTTATGGTTGTTGTGGTGATCAAAGTGGTAGTGGTCTCCTCCTCTATGAGCGGTGAGGACATGGCATTTCTTGCTCCTGGGTGGCCGGCTGAAGAAGATGAGGTTAAAGCTGTGGTGAGCACCCCCGGAGATATGACGGTAGCTGCAGACTGGGTCTGGCCGAGCCCGGGCACAGCCTGCGTCGGGTTGGTCGTCGTACCTGCAAAGTCCAAAGGTTCAAACGCCATTAGTGTCAATTAAAATGAGCCACCCACATCACACCAAGCCAAGACCCACATTCATGTACCTGTGCCTACAGAAGCCCGTCCCAAATATTCCTTACTCTGTAGAGCAGCATGGATCAGGTCACCCAGTGGATACGAGTCTGGGGTTGATGTGGGCGGAGCATCAGGCTCAGGGGTCATAAAACTCATTCCTGAAATAGGCAAGACTTATTCCTTATTCACAAAAATGACTAAAGATGCATGGGATTAGCAGGACTTGGCAAGAAAACGGCACAGCAAATACTATTTTTCTAACCACTGGTCTGTATGCATCGGAGTACACACACACACACACACACACACACACAGGCATGCACGCACGCAAGCACGCACGCACGCACACGCACACGCACACACACACACACACACACACACACACACACACACACACACACACACACACACACACACACACACACACACACACAGTGTTTCTTACCTGAAGCTAGGTGCATCATGGTGACAGACAGGATCACAGCAAGATGTGAGAACCCCATGGCTTTGGATGAGACTACGTGTGACCTGAGAGGGTTGAAGCATGCAGAATGATTAGGCAAAAATATGATCATCTAAAAATAAATAAATAAATAAATCAGTACAGTCTCATTATTTATTAGCACCCAGGGTTTCATAAAGCGGCGCAGGAATATTTATTTTGAACTGCAGTCTTTTATGGTTAGAGGTTGAAGTTGTCATGTTTACCACATTGATCCCAGAAGAAATAGTGCCATTTACCCCCTGAAAATTTCAGGAACATTCCCTCGTATGTTTACATCACACAGGCCAAAATGACTCGGATCAGTTGATTACTGCGATAGCTCGAGGATAACCAATTCATTATAACGTAGACCCATAAATGCCAATTTAGTTATTTTCACAGGCCTGGACGAGTGAAAGAGGTAAACATTGCGCCCAAGAAGGTTACATTCTCATGCATTCCCTCTGCATTTTCTCTCCAAAATCTGCAATAACATGCCCGAAAATGCGCTATTCCAAAATTCATCAAACAAGCCTACCTCGCCACACGCAAATCACGACTAATTATATCATTAACGCGTTCATGTCAATGTGTTAATAAGCACGTCCGTTGTTAATCGAGGCGTTTCCTCGGTGAAAATGCCAGCATGGTGTGTGACAAAAATGATGGGGATACAGGAGGCATCTCACCCGGCCCTCTTTGTGCGGAGGACGATTTTTTTTTAGCGTCAGTCATCTCCACTGTGGGAGCGACAACCATCTCAGCAACATTGAAAGGCATCTGCGGCTTACCTTCGTCTCCAAGCTGCCTCCTGTGGTCCTTTTCTTCGACTGTATATCCTGTTGCTCTAGGCCCCGATAAGGCAGAAGGGTTGGTGCTGGTGAGATGCCCCTAGCTGGTTGCCGTGTGGTTGACGCATTCGGCTGTGGTGTGAGGGCATTTGTGTTGAAGCTCCAGGTGCGCTCTAGTGGCTGGAAGCGAGCATTGCACCGGCGAGCGGCAGGTTTTTCAGACTTGTCTTTGAGCGCTGGTCTGGAGGAGCTGTCCAGCAGCACGGTGCTGAAGTCTGTCCGACACAGCGCTGCACTTTATATCAAGGTAATCACAGAGAGATGCGGCGTGTTATTGGTAGCCTATCTACTGTGTTAACGGCCCGCATGTGCCATAAACGGTATGCATGCCGAACCTGGTTGTGCAGTAGTTTCCAGTGATGGGTGGAGGTTTGTTTGCGCTAACATGGCATGCGGACATGAATGAACCATAGGCCAGGGGAGGTGCAGAGGCTGGAGCAGAGGAGCAAAGGCAAAATGAAAGCTCACCTCAAGCAGTGAGCAGATATCTGTGAAAGATAATTGAATAATAATATGTAAGAGTGTTTCTGCTGGGCAGCACCATCACTTAGCATGTAATTGCTGTAACTACGCAACGAATCTGTAGGAATAGCCTATTAGGAAGGAGCCCTCCCACACACACGCGCGCGCGCATACACACACACACACACACACACACACACACACACACACACACACACATACACACACTCGCACGCGCACACACACACACACACACACACACACACACACACACACACACACACACACACACACACACACACACACACACACACACACACACACACACACACACACACACACACACTGGAACCAACAAGAAATGTAAATGGAAAGTGTGGTATCTTTAATCACAACAGTCAAAATCTGTGTGAATCTAATTTGCATGCCAAGTGCTAAAACAGTACAGAACCGGTCATGGTTTGTTCTGGGTTTATATTTTTGCCCAAATGCAGCACAGGTCCATTATTCTCATCCTTAGGCTTCACATCTGATTCTGCGTGCATTATGCCTGCAGTTTTTCACTGCACTACACAGAACATTATGTAACACAAGGGAAACACAATGGCAGTAGGCTATTTGATACTCTTGCAACTGTATTGTTTGTAAGAGTAATTTTAACACAACCAACATAATATATTACTTTAATATTAGGCTACATTACATGGTGACATAGCTGAATGTTGAAGTGTATGCCAACATCAACTGAAAGAGACAAATTCTTTAAACTTAAGATAGTTCACACGTTTAGGAGGTGACCAGTGCTCACAGATCAGGACCACAGCAGCATCAAATGAGGACACTCTGGTTCAAGATGCAACAATATTTAATATATTTAATATAGCCTACGGGATTAAATCTTACATATTTTCTGCATCGAGCCAGAGTGTGCGGTTTCTTCCTTGTTATTGGATTTTTCTCTGTTGCCAGCAACTCACTGAGACTGTATTTTCTCCACCTTGGAAAATGCTGTAGATGTGTAGCCACATCCACAACCAGTTTACTTCAGGGAGCTGGGGATTTGACATCAGGACTTACATAACACCATAAAAGCAGCCTCAGAAGCAGCCCAACTGAAAGGTCAATGGCTCTGGGTGAAAATAAATGATGCCAGTTGGGGGCCAAAAGTAGGGAAATCTATATGACAGAGATGTTTGAAGTAGCCTACTGAGTGGGCTGTGGGAACTATACGGTGCATGGCTCAGTGGTGAGCACTGTTGTCTCGCACAGGGGCGGTTTTAGCATCAGAGCTTTGGGTGGGCTCAGCCCACCCAAAGGTCATGGACCACTGAACCCCTAGGGGGGTCCGGGGGCATGCCCCCCCGGGAGAAAATTTTGTACAGTTTCAAGTAAAAATGGATCAAACTGGCGCACTTTGAGATCAAAATGAAGAGACTAGATCTATGAAGAACTACACACATCAATATCTTCTTTACCATTCTGTGGTTTTACAGCAATGAAAAAATAATTGTTTCCGTATGTACAGTATACTATATATATTCTGCATACAGGTTACTATATGGTAGAATTATGCTTGCATAAATAATACCAAAATCGCTTCAGGGGAGTTTCAAGTAAAGTAACATTTTGCCTGGTAGGCAAAACAAAAGTAAAATTAAATCAAAAGGGAACTTCCTAACTTATTGGCTGGAATAATATTCCGACAAGATAATAATATACTGTAAGCACTAAAGCAGGAGTTTGCAGTCAACTAGTTGAAATTAATATGTGGCAGTATTTGTGGGGGTCAAAATCTATGTAGGGTGTACCACCACAAATAGATCAGTGTATGGGAAACACTGACTATTAAATTGTGTGACTAGAAAGACACCAATAAATCTGAGAAAATGTACTTTAATTTTGAACAACAGCACTACAACGGTGGCATTACAAATGGTATTATGAAATTATTGTGGGAAAAAACAAGAATGCCACTTTTTTTCATGAACTTTAAGCAGAAAATTAAAAAATAGTTTTAAAGCAAAAATAAATAATAAATAAAGATAATTTTAACATTGGCTCAACCAGCCCATCTTACTGACCACCAGGGGTCCTGGTCCTTAATCCCTTTTTATTACTACCATGCCACTGGTACTGTACACAAACAAGGCTGTGTAAATATCTGCCTTGCACTCCCTTAAGCTGGGCTCAGACTACAGGATTCTGACAATCTTAGCCGATTTTGAAATCTGGCTGTGACACGCACTACAGGAGAATCTTCCCAGATTATCTTCCCTAGAATCTCAAACATGCACACACTACAAGATTTGTAAATGTGGCGCACCACGCACTACAGGATATTATTAAGATTATCGGCAGGATAATCACCTTGATGCCCGGCCATACGAACCTGTTTCGTTTTTGGGGTTCCAGCAGTGACCAAAGCGCTCCGCCCCCACCTCACCTCTCTCTCTCGTTTCCTCATTTTCATGCCCGTCTCGCCAAACAAATGAATCTCACGGTAGTTAGCATGCGTGTAAACAACGCGACTCTATTGTCTGTACAAGTGAGAACACAAACACATGGCCTACCAAAATATATTTCCCTGCTGCATGTCATGAGATCGGCAAAAGTTTGGATTGACTGGATTGCTTCCCGCAGCAGCAAAGCCTTTTCCCCCCACACTGCCTGGCTGATAGACAGGTAGGAGATTACAGCCTCTGACTGGCAGGGGCTCAAAACTACGATATAACAACTTTTTATTCATTGGTCATTCATTGTGATATAAATGAGTGACATTTTCCCCCAAATACTCGTGGTTCTGTGCTGTTGGTATTTGGTAGCCTATAATGCCTGCAGTGCAGCGCATCAAATGAGCCGCGTCAATTAACGACGGGAGTCTCCCGCAGCAGCAGAATGATGTATTCGCGCAGATTTTCAGTCCTAAATATCAAACATGTTTGATATGATCGGGACGGCCCCGATGAGGCTTTGAGCAGATCGGGAGGCTTAAGATTGGATCTGCAAACAGCTCACACTACAAGATAATCGGTGCTGAACGTCGGGCCCGACCAAGCTTGGCAAGCTGCCAGGCCAGATTTCTCCTCCGATTCTCGGGAGGAGTGAATCGGGCATAAATCGGCCCGAAAATCCTGTAGTGTGAGCCAGCCTTTAGAGGGAAATAACAAGCCTGTAAGAACTTTTATTGAGATACTGAACTAACATCACAGCAAGACATAAGTGATGCCATGCACGCATGTTAAGCGATCGTCATCATCACATCAGACAGGCTGTGTAAAGCAGCCACTTGCGATTCTGAAGGGCTTAATTTCATTCAGATAACAAGGGACCCGTTTGAAAATGTTTGTCACTTATGCCATATGTTTCTCAAAAAACATCACATCCATTTACACCGCTTACTGTGAGCTAGCATGACATGGCTGGCTGGTGCCATGGTAGCCTACCTACCTTCCTCCAGTCCACCTGTTTGTCTGGCAGGCACAGCGACAAGTTCTTTCGTTTAGCCTACGACAACGTTACGTGCTAATTTGCATATCAATATGCGCTAATTAAGTAACTACTAATGACTCTGACTGCTCAATGCTCACCTCAGTTTCATTGATCATGAGTGGGGAGAACGATTGTGTGGACTGTGGAGGACCACTTCGCTGCTGTACTGTGTGTGTGACCTGTGTGAAGTGATGTGGGATTAGGCAGATAGATGGAGGAGGGAGCGCCTGCGCAGCCGCGGTTCTAGAAACTTTTCGGGTGGGCTGAACCCCCCTAATTTTTTGTCTCAGCCCACCCTAAGAACATAGAGGGGGGGGGGGAAACACGCACACAGCGCATTGAGTGTAGTCAGAAACTGCTACTAATGACCACCATGGATTTGGAGAGGGAAAAAAAAAAAAAAAAAAAAAAAACTTTTTTTTTGCCTCTATTTTTTTGGGTGGGCTGAGACTATTTTTGGGTGGGCTAAAGCCCACCCAAAAACGGCCTAGAACCGCCCCTGGTCTCGCAGCAAGAACGGCCAGGGTTCGATTCCCGGCCCTTTCTGTGTGGAGTTTGAACGTTCAATGCGTTTACATGCAGACAATAAACAGTTTATTAGCGGATTTCTGGAGTTACCTGATTATTCAAATGGTCATGTAAACAGCATAAACCGTTTATGCCCGTTATCGGGTTATGAATAAACCGATAAACATACCTAGATTTTTGGCCAATAACCTGTCTTTTGAGTGCATGTATACAGCGTATCAGGTTTCTTGTGGGTTTATACATCTGCGCATGTACAAGTTGCATGTAAAAAGTTGAATTACCGCCGCCTTCTGGAGAGAAATCCGACTAATTGACTGAATCATGTAAACCCGGGTTTTTCCTATTGTCGGATTATTAAAGCGCATGTAAACGCAGAAATCAGATTATTGCCATAAACTGATTACTCACAGTTATCAGTTTTTTGGTGTGCATGTAAACGTACTCATTGTGTTTTGGATTGTCGCATCGATTGTATGTCTATAAACTGGCAACCTGTTCAGCCTTATGCCCAATGCATGCTGAGATAGGCTTCCACAGCCTGTGTGTGTGTGTGTGTGTGTGTGTGTGTGTGTGTGTGTGTGTGTGTGTGTGTGTGTGTGTGTGTGTTGTGTGTGTGTGTGTGTGTGTGTGTGTGTGTGTGTGTGTGTGTGTGTGTGTGTGTGTGTGTGTGTGTGTGTGTGTGTGTGTGTGTGTGGTGCAGAGATGGGGAGTTGGACTTGACACTTGGACTCAAGTCGCACTTAAGTCGCACACACAGTGACTTGAGCCTTGACTTGACTTGAGACTTGACTTGAGACTTGACTTGAGACTTGTCCTCAAAGTCTTGAGACTTGACTTGGACTTGAGATTTGGGACTTGTGAACAATCTTTATTTTTATTTTTTGGCACATACTAATATAATGTCAACTAATCAATGTTGGTACTGTATGCTAATAGATAAAGGAGTGAAAATAATCCAGTATATGCTTTGAGTTCCTTAGTTTTAGCTATATGCAATGTTCTAAGCAGACCAGATGGGATTGACGGGCACACATAGTCACTTATAGAAGTGGCTGCACCGTTTAAAACAGTTTGAGCTATACTTTTTAATGTACATTAAAATAATCCATTGTTACCTCACTTGCCCTCATTGGCATAATCTCTTAATCTGTTTCCATTTCATTATTTCAGCATCTCACAAAATCTAAAGGATGTATTGGTCAATGAACCCACTCCCCTTGCCTCCATATGCCGAGTTGGGTGTCCATCCATTGAGTGGGCTTCTGTGGACCCTACTGCTCCTCTTTCTGTGGCACTGTTATCGCGTGGGCTCCGACCTGCCCACCCCAGGACGAGGGCACTCCGGAAAGCTCAAGTCAGGCTCGAGGCGCAGCATGTTGTCCCGTGCTGGCAGCTGTGTTGGGACAGAGTGTAATGCAGGGTCCAAATTGTTGAGAACTAATCAAGTGACCCCCTGCATTCCCATGGAAACGGGGGATGATGAGGAACAGGGACGGGGCTACCTCTCCCCAGTGCTGAGTCATGCCTTGTTCCCAGCCCAGGCATCCGCAGGAGGCAAGAAACTATATGCCGCACTGCAAGAGTACGCCAAGCGCTACAGCTGGGTGGGCATGGGCCGCATCCATAAGGGGCTCCGTGAGCAGGTAATAGTGTAATCCATTCAGTCCATGGCCTGCTGCTTATTGCTTACTATCATGCATACCTTGTCTTTTGATGTTCAATAAGGCATTACTTTGAAGCTATTTCATGTTATAGAAGATATTGCTTCATAGCATAAATAACTTGTGTGTGAATTAACAATTTACCTCACACATTAGTTTTCCTAGAGTTCTGCTGCTACCTGCGTTTTGCCACCCCCTCCCCAACCAACCCGTGTTATTAATATTTGCAAAATAGGTCAAATTGCTCCATGAAAATTACAACCCAGAAAATAAATTTTTGATACGCGTGCAATTTACAGAGACCTAATGAACTTAACCTCCTGCTGTGAGTGATATACAACCTGTCAAGCTATAGTCTTATTGAAGCTCCCCCAGATGAGTAACACACGGTGCTGTGGCTGACCGATCACACCATGTATTATGCCCCCTGTCATGAAGGTAAACGATTACTTAATTAAACAAGACAACTGAACCTACGACTAAAACGATTAAAGACAAAGAATAAAGGTGAGAAAAGTTTACACTCTGGCATAGTGCGCCTCTATTTTCAATGCTTCATGTCACATCAACAAATTATCACAGCGACAGTGGCCAAAAACAATTAAGGGTCAATTCCCTATTCTTAGAAAATAAATGTTGATTGTGATCAACCGTAGTTGGAAGAGTGACTAGAAATCAGAAATCTTTAAACAAATCAGGAAATCAAACACCTTTATTATTATTATTATTATTATTATTATTATTATTATTATTATTATTATTATTATTATTATTATTATTATTATTATTATTATTATTTTTATTTTTACTTAACACTGGCTAAAAAATGGATTGTTAAATGAACCCACTTTTTCCCACATTATGTTTATATTTAGCCCATCCGCAGATGAAGTAAACAATGCCAAGCAAACCATTTTCGGTGGAAATAAAGCATTAGGAATAGGGTGTACCAACTACCTTAATCTGGTGTGTCACAATACTCCAACAATATCATAAACACTGGATTCAGCAAAACATTGTCAAGGAATTAACTTAAGAATGTGTCACTAAATTCTGACTGATCTCACTTCAGGTCAGACTCAATGATCTCTCTACAATCCAGAAGCCTCATCTTTTCTTCCTCCCAGATGTCCCAAGTGTTCCCTTCTTCCCACGCGATGCCCATCGCCATGACATCGAGGTGTTAGAGGCCAACTACCCTGTCATCCTGTCTGAATTCCAGGCTGTTTACCAGAGGGGTGTTGACCCCAAATTAGGATGGACCTGTGTGGGACCAAAGGTACAGAAAACTATAATTCCGGTTCAAGTCTACTATGAGAAAGGTGCAGAACACTGGTTACTGGTTTCAACCTTTGAATGTGATTTACTAATACTAGCTCTATCTGGGGCTTAGATGTTAAAGCTTTTCTGACATAGTACACAAAACTTTGATGGTGTTGTTTCATTGATCTCCTTTCAATTTTGCTGACATACCTCAAAATACATAGTTATTTGTATAACAATTAAGCCACCACCCCCACCCCCACCCCCACCATTCCATCGCATGTACCCAAAATACCTGTCTGCATGGCTAATAAACAATTTAATAATGTATCATTTTTGCAATGTAATAATGTTTTGCTCCATTGAAAAGTCACCCATTGAATTGATCCTGATATTGATGTGTGTGTCTATTCTCCAGTTTTAGAGACTGTCCCTCAGGGTCATCTGTATGTAATGCAGCATACTGTCTCCTTCAGGGCCAGGCAGTGTTTCCCTTGTACAGTGCAGGTCTCTGTGTGGCAGGGAACTGCCGTTCCTGTCCCTGTACCTACCGAACGCTTCTCTCTCTCCGTACGTTTATAATCAGTAATTCCTTGGGAGCCGCTGGGTTTTGGCTGTTAGGCCCTGGAGCTACACTAGGGGGCTCATATGGACCCACCAATACACGTCTACGATGTCATCTAGGTGAGTAAATTGGTTGGGTTGAGGGAGGAAAATAGTTTTTTAAACACAGGGATTTTGATATACTACATCTATCTGATGTTCTAGTTTGAGACTTGAATGAAAGTGGAGAATGTGTGGTGAGGCTTGTGAAAGGAAATGCTTTGATGATGCAGTGGAATAATAGGCTAATAGGCTTTTTTATTATTATTAAACCTTTATTTAACCATGTGAGTGCCATTGAGATTACAAGATCTCTTTTTCGAGGGAGCCCTGGCCAAGAAAGCAGCAATACAGATTAAACACAGCACATTGTTTCAGCACATTACTCTTTGACTGTCCCAGCTCTACACTCAAAAGCATTCAACTTAAATACTCCATATATATCAACAATCCTGACGTCAACCAGAGAACACGATCATTCATGTCTCTTTTTGTTAGCTCCTAGTTAGTCCTACTTACCTCTAACTTGGAAATCATTAAATAGATCACATTTACTTGCTAAACCCACTTGAACACTCCACTCTCAGGATGCAGACCTCCTCTTATGAGGAAAACACGCAGGGTCAGAACGTTCCCCTACAATGAACGTAGGGGTACGTTCTGACCCTGGTGTTTTCTACATCCTCCTTCTGCTTCCTTGGAAACCAACTTACCACTCATTTCAGGATAAGTCCAGGCAGCAGGCACATTTGTAGCGAAAGCACATTTACCATGTTCTGAATAATGTTGGTGTAGTCATTTGAAGATGTAGAGATTGACATCTATTTATAATTATCCTATTTGGCCAGTTGGGGTCATCTTGCATATTGGTCTGTGAAAGGCTGTCCTCTCTATATTTACCATGATGTGAAGTTGCACACCTCTCACAGGAAAAACTGGAATCAAAACAATAATGTTAATGTTAACGTTAATGCCCTTGATCATTTAGTAATTGATTTCTTTATTGTATGCTTTGATCGGACTATTGTTGATATTGGTTTAATTTCTTAGGTAGAGACCTAGAATGAGCCCATTAGGGTTTCCTGTCTCTACCGGCACAATCTTTTTTTTATCCACTTGTTTCCTTTCAACTATTTTTAATTTTAATATGTGGGGGGGAAGTACTTATCTGGCAACTCTCCTTGTGCTGCGACTGCATGGGTTCATCTAGCATGCCAGGGCATCACAATTAAACAAGCACAAATTTCCAATAGCTGCGATATGCAAATTTCTGAAATGCAGGATAGCAGGGGCAGCCCACCATACTCTGTACTCTGCCTCTGCCACCCTGCATTTCAAACACACTGTACTGTGATCCCTCTGACGGTAATCCTCTGTGTTTTTTCTCTTTATCTAACTTAAGAGAAAATGCTAGCAGGCTGGCATGCAGGCCCTTCTTGAGTGAAAAATATAATAGTTTGTTATTGCATTGACACAAATAGCAAACCTCTTTTCTAGGTCTGCAGACCCCACCTCTGTGTGACCTGGTGGTGGGAGGGGAACCTCAGTGCTGGTCCGAGGGACACTGCCTCCTGGTTGACGACTCGTTCCTTCACACCGTCTCCCACAAGGGTCTGTGAATCACTTGTGACTTGATGATGCTTCTTATTTATGCACACATTCACTCCTTCTTAAGGATGAGTGGGGAATTATGCAGGAAATTCAGCTAAGCTTACGTATGGCTACATTTATTCAGTTCATAAAAACAAAGAATAGTTAAGAGAACTGGTGCCAAATTAATTGGTGTGGGCCATATACACACCCAACACAGGAGATGTTAGTAATTTTCTCTGTGTATAAAAAAGGCGGTATAGTCTTATAGAGTCTTTACTTTAGCCCCATAATTACTTTGGTATCTAAGATAGTGTTGTAGCAAACTGTAGCAAACCATGCTGCACTGCTGCAATATGAACAACACTCAGTGTGGAGAAAAAAAAAAAAAGTTAAAGGTGCATACCGCATATTTTATTTACTTTGTGAGGTAAAAATTGTATGGAAAGGTAAAACCCTTCAGGTTTGATGAGAAACCTTATTGGCATGTAATTATTATTTTAAATGAGATCTGATTAAAATAGCTGTTGCATTCACTTACAATTGTATCAATATCTCTTTTTAAAGGGCCTCCAGAGGATGGGCCACGAGTCATTTTCAATGTAGACCTCTGGCACCCGAATGTGGCTGCAGCAGAGAGACAAGCTCTGGACTTCATATTCAACCCGGACCTCTGAATTGGCTCCTGCACTACCAGTATAACAACATGTAGGGGTGCCTTATCTTAGCCTCGCTTGTTGTGGGTCATAAATCTAAAAGTTATCATCATTCCAGCCAATGAATCACTGTGTGAATCTACTCAACAAATTAAACAAGCCATTAAGACCTAAGCTAAGACAGCACCGAAGAATAGTTTTAACTTTTATAAAAACTCATGACATGCTATGCTCAAGAATGCTCTTTGCATGTGAAACACGTTTCTCTTGATTACAGGACTTTGTTTTGAGCTGGTGCATGTGAGTAGGCATGCCTTAAGAACAGGCCTTTTGAATCAGCTCAATGAATGAGATGCTCTTCTATGGTTCAATTAACAGAATGTGAACTTCCATATCTTTATTTTTGTTTTCTAATTTGATGCCTTATTTTACCTTTTGGATACTGTGATTCCTCTTCTTCTTCTTCTTCTTCTTCTTCTTCTTCTTCTTCTTCTTCTTCTTCTTCTTCTTCTTCTTCTTCTTCTTCTTCTTCTTCTTCTTCTTCTTCTTCTTCTTCTTCTTCTTCTTCTTTTTCTCCTCCTCCTTCCTATCTTGTATGTATATCTATCTTGTATGTCTCTATCATTATCATCATTTTATGTAGCCTATGTTTGTATTTGTTTGTTCTGATAAGCATGTTCACCATGCTTTACATATGGCATGTACTACTTACGGATATACAAGTCAAACCCTCAAATGGTATGCAACAAATACAACCGTATTGACTGATTGACATTGTAAATGAATTGTAAAATGTAAGATACTATGGTAGGAAGATAGGTTCCTCCTTTGCTCACAATTGCTCTCTATGTGCTCTATCAAGCAAGCAGAGATCAAACAGGAACCATACATAGCGGCAACTGATGTGTATCTCTTTAAGACATATAATCACCTCACCTGTGTGTGGGTGAATTACTTCACCTGTGGGTGATTGGGGCAGCTATATAAGCCCCTTTGCTTCCTATCCTTGATTTTCCTTAGATTTTTGATATGTTTTAAAGAGGCTTAGCATGACAAGCCTCCCCCGTCATGAGGCTGGGCTCTAATTGGGTCTTTGGGTTCAGGCAAAGGTCAAGCACACCATTGGGCTCGTCGCCAGAACGAGTTGGGGAGTACGGTAGTACCACCCAGAGGACGGTAGTACCACCCAGGGGGGGGGGGGCGGGGACTTAGGTTTAGGCATTGGGTGGGTGGGTTAGGTTAGGGTCTCCACGGGAGCCGGGGTCGAAGAATCCGGGGTCTTTGACCCTTAAAGACCCCCAGAGGAGAACCAGGTGTCTTCAAGCCCCAAGCCCAAGCTTCAAACCTCAACCCATGGTGGTACAACCGTCCCCTGGATGGTACCATATTTCCCAACTTGTTCTGGATGACAAGCCCGACGGCCACAGCTGCAGAGTGCTTTCAACGGGCCGCCCGTGGTGCATTCTATAAAACGCTCAAGGCTCCGAGGAGCAATTATGTCAAATGTCATCTGAGATGAGTTCAGAGTGAGAACGCGTTGAACCCACAGCATGAGCCGGACCAGCTTGAGAACTCAACAACTGAATCATTTTATTTGAATATGTGGTAGACATTTCTGTTTTATTGTTTGTTTACCAACTGAGAGAATGAAAATAAAATTAATCTATATCTGAGCCATGGTCAATTCAATTATTTTATATGCAATCAAGATAAGTTTCACATCAATCAAATAAAACTTTGTCAAATGATGAAGGTGATGAAATCCAAAGAGTCACACAGTCACAAACATTTTATATGGTACAACATAGAGTATACATAGGGTGTTACACTTCTGTTAGCTACTGATAAGAACGCCGTTGGGTCCCTCCTTCAATGGCAGGAAGGCGTTGTCACTTTTGAGTGGAGGGCCTGTCACTTTGAGCTTTGTAACATTAACTAACGCTTCCTTACACTTCACTGCTTGGCTCAGGAGCTCTCTCATTGGCCAGTCAAAAATGACTAAATAACCACCAAAGAATTGCATCATCAGTGCTTACACAATAGGCACAGCACGTGACACCACATCACAAGTTGCCTGCATTAACTCACCCCCCCCCCCCCATCCTAATCTACATCTTTTCGGGGAATAATATTATCAGATCATTTGACATCTGTGGACAAAACCTCACCTTGATTACTAAGGTAAAAGAGGAAATCCCTTTTAGATTATACATTTCTATCCCTAATCCTGTATTGGAAAAACAAATCATAAACCACAGATATGACCCATTAAAACATAATAAAAATAGTAATTATAATTATAAAAGATTATACAAACACAACAACATTATATATCACACACTTATGATAATCTTTTTTTTTTAACGTCAGAATACATTTAATTGCACACTATATTATACCTGCAGTTATGGATAACCATAACAACGTAAGCAGTGAAAGTGTAATGGAATTAGTAACTGTTGGCCATTAACATTTTCTATACCTCTATTAATAACAATAATCAATATTTATTATTACTATTTATTATTACAAAATGTCTAAGTGTATCTGAAAACTGTAAACAGTTTTGCAGGCATTCATTTACTTTGGCAGTTATTGAGAATTGATTTGAGTGAAGGTGTGGACCAGTGATATCATTGTGCATGAATGACATCACTGATCCACACCTCCACTCAAATCAACTCTCAATAAGTGTCAAACTAAATGAATGACTTCAAAGCTGTTTTCGGATACACTACTGATTTTGTAATGATACAAAGCTGGTTGAAAATTGGCTGAGTGTTCCTTTAATGTCAAGAACCAAGTAACAGTTAACCTACATTGGCATCCCTTTTTGTGTGTAAGTGCAAGGAGAATTTTGGAATCCTATGCGAATGTGGTAAATCCTTTCTCAGAGCTTGAGTGGAACATTGTCAAATCTGGCCGATACCTGTTGAAATGTCAAAGCAGCTTTGAAAAGAGCTTACACTGAGCTGAGCTGACACTGTAAAGTGTACAGTATGATGTTTTCTCTAATGTGCATGGCCCTGCCTACGACCTGCCCACTCTCATGATGGGTAGGCTCACTAATTTCAGTTCAATACAGATGGAAATGCTCCTGCATCATTTACCCTGAGCTGGATCATTTTCTTTTTTTTATGACCAAATTTTTATTATGACATTATAGACATAACATTCGCATTAACATGTTGGCTGCTTTCATTCCCCTTCCCCAGGCATTCACCATCTCCTGTACACACCAAAACATATAAAAGAGCATACCGTACATACAATCACATATACTGTACATTGCAGATATGCGCATGCATGCAAGCACGCATGCATGTCAGTCGATGCTGAAAAAGCGTTCGACAGGCTTGAATGGCCTTATCTTTGGTACACAATGAATAATATGGGATTCGGTGATACTTTTATGAATATGTTAAAAATATTGTATCATAATCCAACGGCAATGGTCCTAACAGGTATTATTCTGATAGACTGTGCTAGGCTAGGACTTTCAACAAGGGGAGCATGCGTGTTTGAGGTCAAGCCAGAGGGGGACCATTAGTATTCGTCTCATTTTATAGCCTTCTCTCACACACAGGCAGATACATCTGCACACGCACACACACAATTGTAGTTCAGACTTAGCTCCAATAGCTCTTTTTCGGTCACATGTGTTTTTTTGTTCAGTCAGTAGATGAGCTTGTGCGGCGATTTTCTCTTATCTGCCATCTGCTCGTCTGAGTTTCCCATGATGAGGATTACAGAGATTGAACTAATCCCCCACAGAAAGGCAGATTATTCCAGAGATTGTTTATGTATATGTATATGTATGTAGCTTTACAATGTAACATTCATTCTACCCTGGACTTTAATTTATATGAGGGGTTTGTGAGTGGATGGAAGGCAAAGCATCTGATTGTCAGATTATGAATTTTGTTGGCATATATGACAATATCAAATCAAATATCTCATATTGAGGCTCACATCTAGAATAAAACTCTTAAAACATAAGAAAAGTTCTGCACACTTAGATCCATGAAAGTATCTTTACTGGTGTACCAAGCTTTCAGTCTAAATGACCTTCATCAGGGCAAAGTTACATCAAAATGAACAGAGTCCATTCATGAAGAGCAGTGCAATCAGTACGATCAGTAAAACAATTTACACCTGTGTTGTGTTCCTCTTGCTCAGATGGCAACTTGGGAAATGTAGTACAGCAGAAGTTCAGTGTAGTTCTAGATGCACAGACATACATAGGTCTACATCATGAGTGTGAAAGCTCAAGCACAGTGTAAAAGCCCTATGGGATTGCATTTTCATGACCAAATTCATGGGACATTTGGGTTTATTTGCATATATTTTATCAATGAGTAGTTCAGCTGGCTAATGATCATCATTGAGTCTCAAGAGCCTTTTATGTTACAACACTGATCTAATCCATGACAATTTCTTTGATAGAAATATATTTACCCTTTTTGGTCATGATGTATTTAATTCGGATGTCGATTGCCAAATCTATTTTGCTCAAATGTAACATGTTTCCATTTCTAGGACTTAGATTGGCCAAAAGGATAATTTCCACTGGACCAGTATGATTTGTTATTGTTAGATTATCCTTATAGTCATTATGAATTTACATGTCACTGCACTACAGAACAATCAACTGATTACTGGTTTTTCTTCTAGGATCTTTTTTTCTATAGATTTCTAGGATTCTAGGAAAAGGCAACTTCCAGAAAACAGGTTAAATAATGGTGTGATTAAAATCATATCTGTTGGAAAAGATCTGCACATCAGCTATAGTGAACTACATTGCAGTAGTTCACTACGGATCCATGACCTTCTGCCTGTACTGACAATCACAAGATAAGAGGAAGGCTCACCCTATTGGAGGGAAATGCGTTCTCAGGCCCCATCCAAAAAAGTGATGAAAACATAGACTGTGTAAAATTGTTGCCTGCAACACAGCTACTACCTCTGTTTTGTGGCGCGGGAAGAGATGGTTATCAGAGAAACAGCAACTATCTCGCTCCAAGCTTTTAGGAAATGGAGATGGTGCATCACCCTTTTCAAGTTGTGCTAAACAGCATCCCCGACTCTCTGGGTCACCACGACAGGCCTTAACACTGGGACAAGTGGGAGTCATACAAGCATTTATACCACACATGGGCAAAATATGGCCCGCGCCCCCAGTGTGGGCCACGATGGAATTGCAAATAAAAAAAAACGGAAAAAAAACGGTGCAACGCAACCTACCAAATTTTCATGTCATTCTGGCCAATACTCCACTTCTGTTATAACATTTCATTCTGGAATATGGAATAGGCTATCTTTCAATCAGCTTTATGACTAAAAGGCTAAAAGTAAGAAATGACTGTTCTACAGTCATTTCTTGGTCTTTCTTGGTCAGTATGTTCTACAGTCATTTCTCAAAGAAAAACAAAACGACCCCCAAAAACTCAATAAAAGGCAGAATTATGTTAATAAATCTCATCTGCTACAGCCATTGGATTTGTATCACTATTATATCAGGAGATTAACAAGAAATTACCAATCACAACGGGAGAGAGGGTTCAAAATAGGGAGACTCCCACCGAAAATCAGGAGTGTTGGCAGGTATAATCTCCAATGTGTGGCCCTTCGCTTACTTGATGTAAGTCAGTATGGCCCTCAGGATTTTTTTTTGCCCACCCCTGATACCTTTATACCATTGAAAATGGTCTCAGCCAGATAACTTTGTTAAACGTGTTGTTTCTTTGCCGGGAGCAGATTCTCACTTGCAATCTACCCTAGTGACTGGAGTTTTGCTTGCAGGTTAGGATTGACAATTCTTCTCTCACTCACTGATCCTTGGACTGTTCTGCCAGCTTTCTTTAATCAGGTCCTATAGGTTGCTGGGCATACAGCAACTGGAAGCCCTTTTGCGATGAATGATAATATATAACAAAGCCTGTCTAACAGTCCCTCATTCATTTACTTGATACAGTAGAGAGAGAGACAGGACACTTAACCCCCTACTGCTCATAGGTGATCCCCGAGAACCAATGCGGATGTCCCTTTGAAAAATGGTTGGCCACCTAACCTCAGTGAGCAGAAAGAAGCAGAAGGAACATTACTCATTCCACCCACACACCACCATCCATTTCAAAGATGTTGCAGAACGCCGTGGGATTAATGGCCAGCATCATTTTGGAATGTCCAGGGGCACGGTGAGACTACTCACAAGAGCCCTGTCCAGGTCTGCGCTTCCTGTTCCCGGGTTCCAGCACAAGTGTAACAATGTTCAGTGTGGTTTCTGTCAGAGTCATTTATTCCTGCATCAAAACATAAATCAACATGCTAACATAACCACCATTATGCTAAGTTCAATAATCTCTTTTGAATATTCATATATATTTTCAGGATGGTATTCGCAGGATTGGTTAATTAGTAGCAGTGCAGTAGCAGTAGTGATTAAATGCAACCATGTGGGACAATTCAAGAAAATTATGAGAAGAAATGTAACCAAGAATATTTGGAAAGGGAGCTATCCATCGCTAAATTTTAGAAGTGTAGAAGATCTTTTAACAATAGGTGCAAATTATATATTTTCTTTCTTTCTTTTGTATTAGGGCAATGATCTACCGATAATCTTCGATAATGTCTTGGTCCTAATTTGCTGTGATTTCTGAACCAAAAACATCCAAAGAATGATGGGTGTGGCAGTCCAGAGCTAAGTAACACAATCACCTTTAATTTGATCAGCAGCAGGTTTGACATAAAACAATGTACAGCATGTTCTTTGTTTACTAAGCAAAATCAATTATAGCTAAAGTAGATTTTGTGTATGAGGCAAATGTTTACATGTTTTTGTTTTAATTACAAGTACCATTAGCATAAGATTTACTAAAAATAATTCGTGCATTCAAGATTATATCTTCTTTTTGTGGTCCTCATTCCCGTGACATCATTTTCACAAACTCTGCAAAGAAGATAGACAGAAAGATGATGATGATGACTATCCGGATGCCACAACAAACAATTTTATTTCATTTCACATTTCTGTTGTGCTAGCATGTTTGAACCATCGACATAAATAAAGATGGACGCCATTTGAGGTCCCGTTTAGTGAAGCCGCTGCATGTCAGATCGCCACCCTGACGGCTGAATCCAGTATTAGGTCACAAGGCCCGCCTCCCCATGTTAGTGGATGGGAAAATCACAACTGAAATATTCACAGTAAACGTCAGATAATTTTTTTCCAAAGGTGGTTTGTATCATTTTAGATAGTCATTATCATGCTAATGCCTGTGCAAGTGGTCATTTTTTTGATCAGTTTGTTTTTAAGTAGTTATCTGACATATAAAAAAGGATAAAAATGGATGATTGACAGCTGTGGCAGCCAGTCTCAAGCCGTCATTGGCTGGACAGGCTCTTCACATTATAGAACTAACGTTAGTTTGACATAGACAGGACACAGTGCTGCTTTGTGCTTTCATCATGTAACGCTGCCTGGAGGCCTGGAGGTCTGGGTGGCTCTGCTGGGTGTGTGGGCCGGGACAGAAGCTCTTACCACGGGTACGGGGTGGCTGTGCTGGCTACCAGATATATCAATGGAGCGCAATAAAAAGAACATTGTTTTGAGAAAGGTGCACGAGGAATTAACGTTGGTTGGGGACTGAAGTAAGTTCCGAAAATATGTGTGTTTTATAAGTTACTCCAGCGTTTTTAACATAGTGTAACGGGTTTAATCTGGTTCACTTATGAATTTAACCAAAACACCACCATTTTCCTCGTCTTGTGTATGTGAATGTCTTGTTTGAGTGCTCTGTTGTTGTTGCGTGTGACCGCACCCCAGTGGTGACGTCGCTTAGTGCACATGCGCACAGCTCCAGAAGGACAGTCGGATGGGAAGATGGCAACGAGACCAGGTGCGTCGGCGATATCTCCGCCTGAGTAACGCTATTATTTATTGTTTATAGTTTATTTTGTAACAATTTTGTGGAGAACGTTTATTATTTATTGTTTTGTTTATTTTGTGACACAGTAAAGAGCTTGAGACCCAGTACTACTGCCTCCTGACTCATGAATGTTGCCACACACGTATCTCTAACCAGAACACAACGCAGTCGGCTGTTTTTCATTCTTTATCGGCTTAATATTAGTAACTTAACAACCGATAACGATAGCTGGAATAACACAATAATATACACATATTTTCAGAACTTAACAGGTTGTCCAACTGCCAGGAAATGTGTTTTATAACGTTAACTCCCGTCCCGGGTATAAGATGAGGCCTAGTACAACCACCAGCCATTAGCTCATCGCTAACGGGTTACCATCACATACAAACAGGTTTTATTTTTTGTAGGCTATTAAAGCAATAGGCCTACACGTTTTTATATGCATATCTCGGGGAAATGCTTTGACTGTGGGAATGTTCGTTCTTCACAAGCTCCTCTCTTAGTAACAATATACCATTGGCATAAATAAGATATAGCTCAGTGGGATATACAGTCAGAGAATAGACCAGGCAGCCTGGCTCACGCACTGGGCTAACGTTAGGTTTGGCTGCGCTACCCACACTGTACCGGGGGGGTACAACAACATAGCCTCACGGTTAGATTTGTTAAACCACCATTTGCTCCAAAAGGAATTAAATCATAAAGTTAATCAAAATGCCACGGAAACATTAGGCTAATCAACAGAATTTCCTCCAGTGAGAGGCTGAGAGCCGAGCAGCCCTGGCTCCTCTTCCGGGCTGAGAGGCTCCTCTTCCGGGCTGCTCTCAGAGCACGGGATGAGAGCAGCCCGGAGGTCTGAATCTCCGCGTCATTTTGATAAACTGATCTCATAGTGGGAATCTTCCTGGTTACTTTTGGCGAGACAAAAATATTACAACTTAAAGTGCCATATTTTGAGAGCTAGACTGTATATAAATACACAACGCACTGTGCGCATTCTAGAAACAGCAGCTCTACATAAGAAAGTTCAGAGGGGCGGGTAGCTCTCAGAGGTTCTAACTCAACGGAGCTACTCTGGTTCACTGATTTTGGCTTCATATACACATACAGGGAGGAGATAGGGACACTCTCTCCATTCATATATCTCAGTGGTTTGAACTTGTACATTAATGGACACTTGCTGGAGACTTTGAAATGACAAACAGTATATGAGGAATGAGCGTGACGTCACAACACAGCAAATCCCCCGGAAGCGCTGTGCCAAACGTTCATATCTCAAAAACTATACATGACATTATATTATATTTTGACATTTTGAGTGAGAGCAGAAGTAGCTCAAGAGTCTGATGTATAATATATGCATGTTGTGTTAAAGTTGTCTGAACTGTCGCAGTGTTTAAAATGTAAACGACGCAGCCGGGGCTAGTGAGACATTCAAGGCAGCTCCATAGGGTCCCATTGCTGTTTTCCCCCGGAAACGCGGTTTCTTTCCCAAAATGCTGCTCCGCTGATCCCGCGTATAATTTGAACCTTTTTATGTTTTAATTTTCTTTTAGTTTTCACGGTGTCTGCTGACAGAGAGATAAATAAAACTTCAAGACATCATCTGTATGAAGCGTGGCCATTATTTCATTGATACTGGACCGGTATTAGTTACAGCCTTTATTGTATTAATAAGATATAGTATAGCATCTTAGGGCATCGTCCTGCAGTGGCAGCGAGTCGGCGACCCACAATTGTACAATTGCTCAAGTCTCGTTGCACCAGCGTTTTCCCGCTCTGAGCTTGTCCATTTATCTCCTCCCAGTGTGCGATCATTCATCCGTCCATTCCTCCCTCCAGACCTCCAGGCCTCTGTCCGCTCATGCAGGTCTCCTCCTGCTCGGGGAAGTTGAGGATCTTGCGGTGGGCTTGCCTCAGGTAATGCTGCTGTTTGAAGTAGACCTTGCATGCCCCCTTGATTACCACGAAGGTAATGCCACCCAGGATGCTCCTCCACAGGTTGGAGTTGACGCTGCTGAACATGAGCTTTCCCATGATGGTGGTGATGGTGGGGAAGACCAGGGCGGTCCAACTGTGGTCCAACTGGTCTGCCGCGGTGCTGGCCTCAGCTGGGATCCGCGGAACCGGGCAAACTATCCCTGGGAAGATGCTGTTCAGTTTTTTGGAGTAGACTCTCCAGAGGTGCAGCATGTAATCCTCCCAGCGGTTCAGCTTGAAGTTGACCATCATCAGGATGACGGGGATGGTGGGCATGCTAATGAGCAGAAATATAGGGTTAAGGCGCCCAATCATGTCCCAGCCCTCCTTAACACCCACCACCTGCATGACGGTGACGGCCCCGTAGGTGAGAGCACTGAAGTAGATGGAGCCCGCAATCATCCCAACATTAGCAAATAAGCTGGCAGTGGGGCTGAAGAGGAGCTGGTCAGCCAGGTCCAGCATGGAAACCACGGGACCTAGTTTGGGAAACACAATGATGTACTCTGCCGTGCACTGTGGGCAGGCCATGCATGCCGTGCTGTTGCTCGGCTGATCCACGTCCAGCCAGCGCTGCAGGCAGGACTGGTGGACCCACTTGGTGGAGCCACGGCAGCGACACGGGCGCACCCACTCTGCCGTGCGGTCATCCTCATCTGTGGCAAAGCACACCCAGCAGCTCCTGTCCAAATTCTGCTGCATTACGACTGCACCTTGTTCAACCATTGTAAGGAATTATAGCTTCCTTATGTGCTGGATTATATGAATTAGAACCCGCCGCAGGTGATTGATCAGAATCACGGAGATGTATTTCAGCTTTTATTGGGGCAATCCAGCTGAGGTAAAGGAGTTCGATCATTTAGTCGAACATCACAGCACAGAACAGTCTTATAGCAGTTGGCATCCTTTATGTTGCTTTACCCCCTCCTTCTGGATTGATCCATCCACTGTTTTCCTCACAGAACAGTCTGAAACATCACTTATTTATATCTTGGCATGTATAACATCACTGATGACATTACAACTGCACTTATGACATCACTTATGAATCATCGATGACCTCACAGTTGCAGTGACATCATCGATGATCTCACAGTGAGTGACACCGATGACGGTTTTCCAGTCCATGACATCAGCTCATTATACAGCCATAATTGTGGAGCCCTTAGAAATGGCACACGCTATCAGGTTGCTCGAGTGACATCACTGATGACATCACTCACTGATGACATCAGTGATGATGTCATAAGTGATGTCACACAAGCAATTATGATATCATCGGTAATCATTAGTGATGTCACTCGAGCCAATTGTGATGTCATCGGTGATGTGTGTGCCTGCATTTGAAGCTAATGCTTCGTTCAGAAACTGCACACCAAGTAACGTGCTATATCCATAGATGGAAGATTGCAGAGAAGCCACACCGTTATTAGACTCTGTGTGGTCTGACCAATGACATGGAGGTATACAATCCCTGCGCTGACTGCTGGGTCAATGTGACCGATGACATCTATTGACATCTACTGTGATGTCATTGGTGATGATGTAATCACTGAGTGATGTCATCAGTGATGATGTCATCAATGGGCGATGCGCGCGTGCGCACGTGTGTGTGTGTGTGTGTGTGTGTGTGTGTGTGTGCGTACGTACGTACGTACGTACGTGCGCACTTATGTCTCACCCTCAAAGTCAACTGTTCCATCTCCATTGTTGTCAGCTTCTCTGACCACTTCATCAATCTCGCTTTTGTTGGTTTGTTCACCTAATAACTTCATCACGGCGTGCCTCAACTCATCAGATGTAATAGCACCGTCACCATCGATGTCAAACTATAGAGCGACAGAGGGAAAGAGAAGAATGATTTACTGTAAATAATAATTCCACATCAGCCTCTGACACTGGAGCATTGTAATGTAATTCGAGGCCATTATGTCTGCATGTTGTCATAGGTTAGAGTCTAACCACACAAGGCAGTGTCCCTGCACTGTGTAACCGTTAGTCAGTGCAGGGACACTGCCTTGTGGGCCCACCACTCGCAAGATGACGTGTCAGTTGTTGTTGGGCACCAAGTTGGTGTGGGAGATTGACCTACTAGATAATAGTTGGGGTCACCAAACTCCATGATAGGCTTAGAGGGGAGGCTGGCCAGCGAGACTATGATAGTCTCCTACTCAGGAGGTGTTCAAGCTGAGAGCCATTGGGTAGATGAGGAAAGACTGTTCATGCATATGTGCGTATTATGTGAGCATTTTCTCTCCTGGGCAGCCACGGTCTGCAGAGTGCCCAGTTGGCCAGTTCAGTGACATTAGGGTGTGTTGGCTTCTCTGCTGTTTGTGGATGATGTCATCCTATGCCTCCATCAGACTGTGACCTCCTTTTGCACTGAGGCAGTTTGCAGCTCAGTGTGATGTGGATGAGAGTCAGCACATCGGCCATCTCTCAGAGAAAATGGTGGCCTGTCACATTCATGTGAGGGAAGAACAATTGTTCCAAATGGAAGAATTCACATATCTTTATTCATACCTTATTCATGAGTGAGCGTAAAAGGGATAATTAAATTGAGTGCTGGTTGGGTGCAGTGGCTGCAATGCCATGGCGATAAAAAGAGAGTTAATGTAAATGAACGATACTTATAAAGTGCTATAACACTTTATAAGGGATGTATCGTTACATTTACTTTACAATAAGCACAGAGAACGCAGTCCGAAGTTAATGTTTCTAAATATAAAATATTTTAAGTCATTAAACATACCTCTTTATTATTATTATTTTTCTTCAGATTCCCCCCCATTTTTTCCCCAATTGTACTTGGCCAATTTCTCCCTGCTGCCCCGGTCGCTGCTCCACCCCCTCTGCCGATCTGGGGAGAGCTGCAGACTAGCCCCATGCTTCCTCCGAAACATGCGCAGTTGCCAGCCGCTTCTTTTCACCTGACAGTAGGGAGCTTCACTGGCAGGACGTAACACATGGGAGGATCACGCTCTTCCCACCAACTGGTGGGAATAGCGTGATCGGGGCACCCTTACGCCCCAAACAGGTGCCCCGACCCACCAGAGGAGGTGCTAGCGCAGCGAACAGGACACATACCCTTAATACGGCTTCCCACCCGCAGACACAGGCAATCGTGCATGGGTGCCCCACCAAGCCATGGGGTAACACGGGGGCGCGAACTTGCGACCCTCGTGTTGGGAGGCAGGGAGAACATACAGCGACCCTCGTGTTGGTGCTGTAGGCAGGGAGAACATACTTCTTTCTGCCCATGAAACAGCTGATGAAATTGCAAGAAATAGCGAGTATGAAAGGGTCTCAGAAACTACACCTGAAAGATGGGGTGGGACAGAGGTGAAATTTTAACTTTGTCGTAGGACAGAATTAAAGACATTTTTGGAAAGGCCCTGACCTGCAGAGTAATGTCAATATGAAGAACATGGTTCCTGTACTGCAATGTTGCCATTTGAACTCTGACCCCAGGGTTATAACAAAGATTTGATTACGGTAAGTCTAACAGTTTTTAGATGTATTTATCACCAAACATAGACGATGAACATAGACTAGAGTTTATGTTAAATCATGACAGTTCAGATCTGACAATGCCATTTTATTAATTATTAGATTTCAAGTTGAGTTTTGATTGCTTAAAGTCGAGCTGAACTCAAAAATGACTTTTATTTTATTTTAGTTCAAATACCTGGGTATTCAGTGCACCTATTTAATAATGTATGCCAAAAAAATCACAAAAATCTAATTTATTTAGTTTTTCACATCAAAAGTTCATTTTTCAAGATTTCATTCATAACAGTAATCTACAGTTTGCTGACTTCACCTAGTACTATCAAATCTCTACCCCATTTCAACCAATCATATCACAACATGGCAGCTGTCAATCAAATCTTCATTTCAGGATAATTTTCTCTTCCAAATGAAGGAGAAAATGGCGACTAGTGCCTCTAATCTGGCAGACTTTCTAGCCCATAAACTAACTACTAACTTGGCCAATTGTAGGTAACATACGAAAAAAAGCAAATGGTAATGTCTAACAATGCAAAGAAATATAACTGGCTCTTAAACTCGCATTCCAGGATGACGTGAGTTAAAGTTGTTAAGGACGAATTCAGACCCCAGCCCCTCGGAGATTCCAGGCCGACGGGCTGCACTCTTCGCTCCGCACCACACAAAAGGCAGCTGGCTGCCTGCTGCGGCTCTACTCGTGTAGCTCGCATCACCAGGCTCTTCCCGAGGAGAGCACCACATGGCCACAACACGCTGAATCCCAATCGATTTGGGGGCGGAACACGCCAGGATTGGCCAAAGCCCAATCCAGTCCCCAGAATTGTCAAATAAAATCATCGACATACTACTATGACCTAACCTTGCTTGCAAGATGGATAACCTCGCGAGATCAAAAGATAATTCTCTCGACGTAAACCATCTTGTCATGCACAGGCAGTTAGGTTGATTAGCCAAACCATGTCAGCTCAACGAATCAGCGGCAGCCTTAGGCGGGCTTAGGCTCGTCTGGGCAAGTAGTGGGTACATGGTCTTTGTAGTTCTTTTCACTCGTCAACATGGCTGCCGCCGCGGAAGTGACAGGCAGTCTGAATGAAATTGAATGT
>NC_139644.1:30227867-30305367 GCF_964638095.1 Poromitra crassiceps | reverse complement strand
AGTGGCGAGACAGAAGGGAAGATCCTGTGTAGTTTATCCTTGGAGTAGTGAAGACGGTGAACGACTTTAAATTGGATCAGCTGGTGTCTGCTATTAACTGAGCAGAGTTGTACCAGCACTTACGGTATTAAAAGAAAAGTAGCAACATGATGTCACTGCAGCTATGCATGAGGGAGATGATGAGGGCTGGGTGTTTGTTACACTCTAACATGGCATGTGTGTGTGTGTGTCTGTGTGTGTGTGTGTGTGTGTGTGTGTGTCTGTGTGTGTGTGTGTGTGTGTGTGTGTGTGTGTGTGTGTGTGTGTGTGTGTGTGTGTGTGTGTGTGTGTGTGTGTGCGTGCGTGCGTGCGTGCGTGTGCGTGCGTGTGTGTGGTTGCACTAAGATGGTCTGTGTGTGCATTATATTTTGATTAGTGCAGTGTGTGTCTGTGTTATCATTGTGATTACTGTAAAGTATTTGCACTATATAAGCAGCTATATTATGAGATTAGACAAACATCTGACCACAGGAGTTGAAGGGCTTTTTACTCATTACGGTGTGAGACAGGGGTGCCCAATACGTCGATCGCGATCGACCGGTCGATCGCGAAGGTAGTGTGGTCGATCGCATGGCATTGAGGGGAAAAAAAAAAAAAAAAAAAAAAAAATGTTTTTCCACTGTTTCCACTGTTTTTCCACTGTTTCCACTGTTTTTCCACTGTTTTTCCACTGTTTCCACTGTTTTTCCACTGTTTTTCCACTGTTCCACTGTTTTCCACTGTATACTCAGTGTATATATATATAAATAAATATGTTTGGTAGATCACTTTGACTTGGTCATTTTAAAAGTAGCTCCCAAGCTGAAAAAGTGTGGGCACTTGAGAAGATGACATTAATGTATAGCTCCATGTTTTCCTCTGTTGGACATGATGGGGCTCTTGAGGCTGCTTTTCCATCGATTGCTTGCTACTGACATTATTTACATACAAGTGAAATGACTGCAGCAAAACCCTATAGGTACCTTCAGGTCACATGGAAACTTGTATTGAAATGCACAAGATGGGGACATTTCTGCTGACACTTCATTGTGTAACAGGAATTAAGATCTATTATGTTTATGCTCTCGGGCCACAAGCACAAACATTTGCAGCTGTTGATATGGATTATCCTATAAAATAAATGGTGCCACTGCCTTGGGGAATATTCATTGCTGCCAAATTTCTTGGCAGAGTCAATACAAAAGGTTTTGGGACTGATACCTGCTTTCTTCAAAGGAGGTGGCTTTTAGACAACAGTTCAAGTGAAGACTGCAGGTTTGAATTATAAAAATCTCAGCTTTCACCTTTGTAAAACTTTGACAAAACAATCCTCGTTTCTGTAGACCCTACACAACCCCCCCCCCCCCCCCCTGTAAACACAGCTGCTAAATTGCACAAAGTGTAACTTGGAATTTGTTTTACACATTCTAGTATTTTACATTATTTTTTAAGTGTTTTCAGGCTCAGAAACTATCTCGATCTATAATGATCAAACATGGTTTTATTTTTTATTTTTTACCTGTGGGTCAAATTTAACCCAGATAATCTTTGTGTACAGTGAACATTAATTCTCCAATATCACAAAAACAATAACTGAGAGAAAGGTCCAATGACACAACCTAGTGTCACCTGGTTGTGACCGCAGACAGTGCTCTAACCTCATCACCAAATGCATGAAATCAGTTGGAATTAATATCAGTAATATGCATCTTAATGAATATTCAGAATTACAAATCAAATTATCTTGGATGGTTGTACAATCCCTCCTTTTATAGCATGTCAGTGTCTCTTCTATGCAAAGTTGACTTCCTTCCAGTCTGCTATAAACAGTTCACATCACGCTGTCAGTTGAGGCAGATGAAGTGAAGCTTCAACACCAACCATGTTCTCTGTAGCTCTGCTGCTGCTGCTGGCTGCTGGATCCTGTAAGTCTCTTTGAATGAGCAAAACTAACAGTTTGATCTCAGTGCACCAGCTGATCATTCTTACTACACTGTAAAACATTTAAAATATTCAACATGTTTTCCTCCACAGGTGTGAAAGGAGAAACGTTGACACAGCCAGCCTCTCTGACTGTCCAGCCAGGTCAACCTCTGACCATCACCTGTCAGGTCTCTTATTCTGTTAGTAGCTATTACACAGCTTGGATCAGACAGCCTGCAGGGAAAGGACTGGAGTGGATTGGAATGAAATATACTGGAGCTGAATACTACAAAGATTCACTAAAAAACAAGTTTAGTATCTCTTTAGAATCTTCCAGCAACAGAGTGACTCTAAATGGACAGAATCTGCAGCCTGAAGACTCTGCTGTGTATTATTGTGCCAGAGAGCCACAGTAACACAAACCATCAGTAGACCTGTACAAAAACACCTCAGTCCCTGAACAGTTGTAACATGAAGTCACCAGAAGAGGCGCCATTAGCCCACTAATACATTCAAGGCCAGTTCACAGACAAAGAGGAAAAAATATAGCACTAACAAAATTTAAAGGACAAGGAATAAATCATGAATAAATATTTAGCCTACCACTATCTTAAATAATTAATGAACATCAAAATAATGACCATCTTGTCCATGTTCATAAATCATCATAGTACAGCCGACAGAAAAATAGAAATAATTAATGATTTTCTTGGAGCCAGAGAGGTGTCAGTATGTTTTGGCAAGAGCCTAGTCAAAAAAAAGAAGAAAAAAAAAGAAAAAACAACAACACAATTTGATACAATGTGTTATTTTCATATAAGATAATTACTGATGCCAATATGTAATTACAAATGTCAATATGTAATTACAGATGTCAATATGTTAGGTGGTGACATGATGACGTCAGATTTAGAGGTGTATTCAGGCTCAGAAACTATCTCGATCTATAATGATCAAACATGGTTTTATTTTTTATTTTTTACCTGTGGGTCAAATTTAACCCAGATAATCTCTGTGTACAGTGAACATTAATTCTCCAATATCACAAAAACAATAACTGAGAGAAAGGTCCAATCCAGTACTACCCCCCCTGCCTGTGAGGAGGAGTCAATGCAAAACTTAGATGTCTTCCATCTCTACTTATCTGACTGCAGAGAGGATGACAGAGAACAGTGACCACACAGTTTAACATGATGGGCTTTAGGACAGGACTGCTGCTCTTAGCTATCTGCTGGACAGGTGAAGCTTTTGACTTATCTGGATTTTATGTTGTTTCCATTAAAGTTACTAACTTAATTCATGTGATGTTTTCTGTTTTGTCTTGACAGGTGTTGATGGTCAGACTCTGACAGAATCTGAAGCAGTGGTTAAAAAGCCTGCAGAATCCCACAGATTGACCTGTACAGCCTCTGGATTCACCTTCAGCAGCTCTTGGATGGCCTGGATCAGACAGTCTCCTGGAAAAGGACTGGAGTGGGTTGCCTCAATCTCTAATAGCAACAGCTACTACTCTCAGTCAGTCCAAGGCCGGTTCACCATCTCCAGAGACAACAGCAGACAGCAGGTGTATCTCCAGATGAACAGTCTGAAGACTGAAGACTCTGCTGTTTATTATTGTGCTCGAGAGCCACAGTGGCTGAGTTGGTTGAGCAGCTGTACAAAATCCTACAGTACTCATCCTGTGACCCCCCTTTGTCTCTCTCTCTCTCTCTCTCTCTCACTCACTCACACCCACACACACACACACACACACACACGCACGCACGCACGCACGCAAACGCACACACACACACACACACACACACACACACACACACACACACACACACACACACACACACACACACACACATACACACAGCAACACATTAATAAAAGTGAATCTCTGGGCTGAAAGATCAAGAGTATCATTTCTGTTTTCTGATGTCTTCCTGTGCTTGTGTTTCATGTGAGTTTCTGCTTATCAGTATGTCTCTGCAAAATGGCTAATAAAATACTTCACACACAAAAAGCACACATCATATTAGTAAAATAAATGAAACTTGTTTCTTCCATTTTATGGGGTGAAATCCCAGGAATTTACACATTTGGCTTCTTCAGTTTTCTGGCATTTCTTGAGGACTTCCTCACTTTACAGGTCTGTTTAATCCAACATATAGATTGCACAAAGTGTAATTATTATTTGTTTTATATTTCATTATTTTTCACCATTTCTTTCATTGTTTTTAGGGGTGTTTTGTAGTTTTGCTGTTCCAGTGTCGCGTGGTTGAGAATACAGTGATCAAAAACTTGAGTGAATCAATGCAAAATCAACCGACTCAACCTGTAAACATTTTCTTTAATATGGATCTTCATGAACATTAGAAATTAGGAATCTAATTCTCAGCCCTTGAACGTTTGTAATGGGACAATCCCTCCTTTTATAGCATGTCAGTGTCTCTTCTATGCAAAGTTGACTTCCTTCCAGTCTGCTATAAACAGTTCATGTCACGCTGTCAGTTGAGGCAGATGAAAATAAGCTTCAACACCAACCATGTTCTCTGTAGCTCTGCTGCTGCTGCTGGCTGCTGGATCCTGTAAGTCTCTTTGAGGGAGAAACACAGACAGTTTGATCTCAGTGCACCAGCTGATCATTCTTACTACACTGTAAAACAATTGAAATATTCAATATGTTTTCCTCCACAGGTGTGAAAGGAGAAACGCTGACACAGCCAGCCTCTCTGACTGTCCAGCCAGGTCAACCTCTGACCATCACCTGTCAGGTCTCTTATTCTCTTGGCTCTTACACAGCTTGGATCAGACAGCCTGCAGGGAAAGGACTGGAGTGGATTGGAATGAAATATACTGGAGCTGAACACTACAAAGATTCACTAAAACACAAGTTTAGTATCTCTTTAGACTCTTCCAGCAAAACAGTGACTCTAAATGGACAGAATCTGCAGCCTGAAGACTCAGCTGTGTATTATTGTGCCAGACAGCCACAGTAACACAAATCATCAGTAGACCTGTACAAAAACCCCTCAGTCACTGAACACGTATACATGAAGCCACCAGAGGAGGCACCATCAGATCACTATACATTCAAGGCCAGTTCACAGACAAAGAGGAAAAATATAGCAGTGACAAAATTGAAAGCACATGAAATGAATCATGAATAAATATTTATCTGAAATAATTAATAAAGATCAAAATAATCACCATCTTGTTTATGTTCATACATCATCCGACAGAAACATACAAATAAATGAATGATTCACTTGGAGCCAGAGAGGTGTCAGTATGGTTTTGGCACACACAAAAATGTTTTAACCAAATTTGATACAATGTGTTCTTTTCATATAAGATCATTACTGATGTCAATATGTTAGGTGCTGATGTGATGACGTCAGATTTAGAGGTGTGTTCAAGCTCGGAAACTATCTCGATCTATAATGCTCAAACATGCTTTTATTTTGTATTTTTTACCTGTGGGTCAAATTTAACCCAGATAATCTCTGTGTCCAGTGAACATTCATTCTCCAATATCACAAAAATAATAACTGAGAGAAAGGTCCAATCCAGTACTACCCCCCCTGCCTGTGAGGAGGAGTCAATGCAAAACTTACATGTCTTCCATCTCTACTTATCTGACTGCAGAGAGGATGACAGAGAACAGTGGCCACACAGTTTAACATGATGGGCTTTAGGACAGGACTGCTGCTCTTAGCTATCTGCTGCACAGGTGAAGCTTTTGACTCATCTGGATTTGATGTTGTCTCCATTAAAGTTAGTAACTTAATGCATGTTATGTTTTCTGGTTTGTCTTAACAGGTGTTGATGGTCAGACTCTGACAGAATCTGAAGCAGTGGTTAAAAAGCCTGCAGAATCCCACAGAGTGACCTGTACAGCCTCTGGATTCACCTTCAGCAGCTACTGGATGGCCTGGATCAGACAGGCTCCAAAAGGACTGGAGTGGGTTGCCTCCATCTATACTAGCAACATCTACTACTCTCAGTCAGTCCAAGGCCGGTTCACCATCTCCAGAGACAACAGCAGACAGCAGGTGTTTCTCCAGATGAACAATCTGAAGACTGAAGACTCTGCTGTTTATTATTGTGCTCGACAGCCACAGTGACTGGAGTTGGTTGAGCAGCTGTACAAAATCCTACAGTACTCAGACTGGCCTGTTAGACCCCCTCTGTCTCACATGATTCATCTCTTTGCTTCAATAACAAATTAATACAATTATGTATTTGTTCCCTGACACCATTTCTGAGTTAAGACAGTCAAAGAACAATAAACAATAAAACACATCCTCAACCTCATCAGTATCAATTCCGTACAAAACCACAAATGCCAATACAGCACTGTGGTTGTTTAAATAATAACCAAACAACAGTTAGATTAAATAATTTCAACCAAAAACATCTCTATATATTATGGGGAATCACAAATTAGTTATATTCTGCTGTTGAAGTAGAAAATGTTACAGTTCCCTCTTTTGAAAACATTAGAGGACAGTAAATGCCAAGTATCTCTTCAATACAGTGATGTAAACACTTTAGTGAATCAATGCAAAATCAACAGACTCAACCTTTAAACACATTTTCTTTAATATATCTCTTAATGAACATTAGGAATTCATGAATCAAATTCTCTTCAACTCTTGAATGCTTTTAATGGGACAATCCCTCCTTTTATAGCATGTCAGTGTCTCTTCTATGCAAAGTTGACTTCCTTCCAGTCTGCTATAAACAGTTCATGTCACGCTGTCAGTTGAGGCAGATGAAGAGAAGCTTCAACACCAACCATGTTCTCTGTAGCTCTGCTGCTGCTGCTGGCTGCTGGATCCTGTAAGTCTCTTTGAGGGAGAAACAATAAGTTTGATCTCAGTGCACCAGCTGATCATTCTTACTACACTGTAAAACATTTAAAAATTCAACATGTTTTCCTTCACAGGTGTGAAAGGAGAAACATTGACACAACCAGCCTCTCTGACTGTCCAGCCAGGTCAACCTCTGACCATCACCTGTCAGGTCTCTTATTCTGTTGGTAGCTATTACACAGCTTGGATCAGACAGCCTGCAGGGAAAGGACTGGAGTGGATTGGAATGAAAGTAGGAAGCACAGCTTACTACAAAGATTCACTAAAAAACAAATTTAGTATCTCTTTAGACTCTTCCAGCAACAGAGCGACTCTAAATGGACAGAATCTGCAGCCTGAAGACTCTGCTGTCTATTATTGTGCCAGAAGACAGCCACAGTAACACAAACCATCAGTAGACCTGTACAAAAACCCCTCAGTCCCTGAACACGTGTACATGAAGCCACCAGAGGAGGCGCCATCAGCGCACTAATACATTCAAGGCCAGTTTCGTTCACTGAGAAAGAGGAAAACATATCTTTGAATACATAGGACAAAGTGAAAAGGATCCAAATTCTACGTTCTCGGATTAAATATTTTCCTGACTGATAATACTAATAGACATTCAGCTAACAAGGATTAACAATCTAATTTAAATGTTGTCTTAAAATGGATCCTACATGTAACTTGAATAGTAATCAATGGTGTTTGTTTCTTTCATGTTGGCAATTCTTTTGTAAGAGTTCAGATTTTATTTCAAAATATTCAATTAGGTAATCTTATTTAGATGAAACCGTACTCTTCATACTTTAACCCTCTGAAGTACCAAACAGTTCAGTTAAAACACCAACATGTTTCTCTGTGCTGCTGCTGGTAATCAGGTCATGTTGTAAATTCACTTGATGTGTCTGCTGCTGTGCAGCCTGTGCTGGATTATATTATTGAAACTTTCTTGTGCTGCTTTGGTTTGATTCTTCATGCTCTTTTTGGCCGGCACCCGATACACGTTGAGACTGAGTTGAGCACACCAGTTCTGTTGACTTAAACTTTGCATGAGGACAAGAAGTGTATGATAATAATGTCTAATCTATTTCTACTGTGTTTTGTCAGCTGTGTTCAGTGACACTGACCCCCCTTAGCAAAAGGAAGTGTATACAAGTGTACAATTAGTATACTTTAGTACACTTCTTTTAAACTTAAAATGAGAGTATACTTTCAGTTTACTTTTTATATACTTATCAAATATATACTTGTAAAAAAATTACTTAAGTATACTTACACTTGAGTATACTTATACTTAAGTGTACTTACATAGTATACAGTATACTTACATTTAAGTATGCTTATACTTAAGTGTACTTACAGTATACAGTATACAGTATACAGAAAAGTCTAAGTATACTTGGCTTGAACTTGTACTTAAACTTGTGATTGAGATACACACAAGAAAAGTATAAATAAGTATTCTTGCCTTATACAGAAAGTATAAGTATACTTGGCTTGTAGTTGATTTGTTTTATTTGAAGTAGGCTACAGCAGTTCTACATATAAAATGGAAAAATCAGGATATCACAATAAATCCCAGAGGCTTATTTCCAAGTGGTCCCTTATAGTCGATAGCCTATTAAATACTTTTTCAGACATATCGGTTTCTTTGAGCTAGTATACACCATACACATTTGGCTGATTTTATTGACAATTCTTCCATGTGTGAGAGTAGCAGACTTGATGTATACTGGCTGCTAAGGCAGTACAAGAATATATAGAGTGCTTGAGTGATGTCACTCAGCACACAATTGCTCAACTTCACATCACTGATGCCATCACTCACTGATGACCACCACTGATGATGTCATAGATGTGATGATGTCATAGACATTGTGACATCATCATAGACATTGTGACATCATCAGTGATGATGTCATAGACATTCCATGAATGGTATCATCAGAGGGACAATTCAAACAGAGAAACAAAGAGACAAACAGAGCCCATGCTCCCTTTTATAAGCACAATTAAAGCAATACAACTGTGCCTTTTGCTTCGCCGGAAATTATGGTGGTGTCCAGCCATGGTTTCCAGAAGTACACAACCTGCCTATGACCATCCCCTGATCACAACCCACATGCAGACGGCGGCATTTGACCCTCTTGATGGTCTCCAGCCTCCCGTGTTTGGGTCGTGCCCCGGGGGATGGCCGGCCCCAGAGGATCCACCGGACCCCGTGGAAGTTCTATCTACGTATCGGTCCATCTATGGCTTCGATATCCTGTATTAGGGAGGAGCACCTCCACTGTCCTACACCCCCTTTGGGGCCTAACCACCTGCGTCTAACCACCTGCGGAAGAGCACCTCCACCAGAACCTACGGATTTTTTGTCTCCCAGATGCCATCCTTGATGGCCCCATTGGACGCCAGGTGACGTCCGTTGAGGGGAGGGTACTGTTAGGATGACGTCATCATTCCTACTTTGACGTCGTCATTCCTGCTATGATGTCATCAATCACTGATGATGTCATGATTCATAAGCGTCCTTCATGCCTTTCGCTGGTGATGTCATAACACAGGTGATGTCATATTCACATCTATAAGGGCCTGTTCCTGCAGGTCCTCGCCAGTGATTCATAATCTAAACTAGGATCATACCAATCTCTGCAACGTCTGCAACCTGCAACTCTTGCAACCAGCAACTTCTGCAATCTCTCTGCAACCGTTCCCAAAACCTCGAACAGTGCAGCCCCAGCTATCAAGCTACCAAGTTCCACAACACCCCAGCTTCTCCAGACCTACCAAGTTTCCCGTGGTCATCAACTACCCGCGAATAGATCCACACGTCTAACTCCGATCCTGACAAATATTCAGCACAATGCCACCTGGGGTGTGGGTGTCAGGTGTTTTCCAGGACTTTCCAAGTGGTTCCAGGACTTGATGATGTGCCGATGACCTTCCCCGGATCATAACCCTCTGCCATGCAAGATTTCAGCCCAATCTGACCTGGGGTGTGGATGTGAAGTATTTTCCAGGTGGTTTCCAGGATTTTCCAGGACTTTCCAGGTGGTTCCAGGACTTGATGACATGCCCATGACCTTCCCCCTGATCACTACCCCCCTCCATTTCAGCCCAATCCGAACTAGGCTGTGGGCATGAGGTGTTTTCCAGGTCATTTCCAGGATTTCCCAGGACAGGTGATTCCAGGACTTTCCAATCTGCTCGTGACCTTTCCCAGATCATAACCCACCTCCATGCAAATTTTCAGCCCAATCTGACCTGTAGTGTTAGAATAGAGACAGATACACATATAGTGGTATGGTCAACATTCTCTACTTTACTCAGCTGAACGGATAGCCGGACATTGTGCTGAAAGGAAGGGGCCCTGAGTTTGAGTCTTGCATGGTCATACTTTTTCCTTACACTTAAAGTATACTACTAGTTACTTAGTATACTACTAGTATACTGAATTGGGCCGATTTAGTGCCAATTTAGTGTCAAGAAGTATTAGGCAAGTATACTTGGAGTATACTACTAGTATATTGATATTAGTATACTTGGTGCATAAAGTATACTGAATTGGGCCAATTTAGTGCCAAGAAGTATTAGGCAAGTACACTTGGAGTATACTACTAGTGGCCTTGTGGTCTGAGTGTCCGCCCTGAGACTGGGAGGTCGTGAGTTCGATCCCCGGCCGAGTCATACCAAAGACTATAAAAATGGGACCCATTTGCCTCCCTGCTTGGCACTCAGCATCAAAGGGTTGGAATTGGGGGGTTAAATCACCATGTGATTCCCGAGCGCGGCGCACGCTGCCGCTCACCGCTCCCCCAGGGGATGGGTCAAATGCGGAGAACAAATTTCACACATTGTGTGACAATCAGTGGGACTTTACCTTACTTTACCTTTATTGATATTAGTATACTTGGTGCATAAAGTGTATTTGAGTATATAAGTATACTTGCATAAAAGTACACTTGGAAATACACTTGGTCTTTACTTAAGTTTACTTAATAAAATAAACTTGAAGTATACTTCTTTTTTGCTAAGGGCCAGCCAGACTCAGTGAATGACCTTGAAGCCTTGTGTCTGACCTTCTTCTGTCAGTCTCTAGATATTCTGTCATCAATAGTTTCTGTACAGATTATAACAGATCACCTATAGTCCTACAGGGAAAGCATGAGTGGATTTGAGGGATGTCTGGCAGCCCGCCGCAGCAGTAATGCTTCAATGACAATTGGAAAATGATGTCTATTATCCCCACACATCCGGTGCAACAGACAGTTAGGACATGAAGATGCAGCTGTGTTTCTGTGGTCAAGAGACTGTCACCTAGAGACACATGGTACAAACAAGAGACACATGTGGAGAGAAGATCAGCCCACACATGCAACAAGATCCTTCATGTAGGGAAGTCAATTTAATTAACAATAATGCAACATTTTGCATGTAAGTTAGAACAAGAGCAAGTATTTTACCAAGTAGATTTTATGCAGAGAAATGGTGGCATATTAAATGAAATTATATTGAATTATTAAAAAAAGAATGCAACTCAACTCCTCAGTGTTGTCTTGGAGGTAAACATCTCTTAATTAACTATTTACTGATTGCAGAATGTAAAAATCTATCTTACTTTGTATTGTCATTTGAATTTGTTCACAAATGCTGCAACTGATGGGAGGAGCTTACATTAAGCAAATTCCGTCAGAGATACAATTCATGTCATAGCGTATTTATAAGGGTTTCATAGATTTGAAGACATACTAACGATACTGTAAACATGGCTTCGAGAAAAGTAATGCTCTTGGTGGTTGCTCTGTTTCTTTCCGTGGGTGTTGAGGGTCAGACCATCATAGAGTCTGAACCAGTGGTGAAAAGGCCTGGAGAATCCGACAGACTCACCTGCACAGCCTCTGGATTTAACTTTAGAGGCTCAGTTTGGAACTGGATCAGACAGGCTCCTGGTAAAGGACTAGAGTGGATCGCCTTGGTGCACACATCCAGTACTCCCATCTACTACTCCCAGTCAGTCCAGGGCAGATTCACCATCTCCAGAGATGACTCCAGCAGTAAGGTGTATCTACAGATGAACAGTCTGAGGACGGAGGACACAGCAGTGTATTACTGTGCCCGACAGACACAGTGAGAGACAATAATAGGAAAGACGTACAAAAACGACTTCCTCTATTTACCACCACCAGTAGACTCAGTTCGTCATGGTGACACAGGGAATATTCAATTATCAGGATTTGTATTTGAATTTGGAACTATTTTTTGTGAATATATCATTCAGTATCAAATACTGACATTAGAGGAATGTATTCTGGCATTGATAGGCTTAGGCTATTTTAAATTGCTCAAACACATAAGGTCTGGGGGGAGAGGGTGGGGCCAGGGCCGGGCTCGGGCCCGAACATGTAGGGCCCGGGCTCTGCTAGGGCCTACATATTTTAGGCCCGTGCAGGGCTCTAACTGACATTCCACTATAAAAGTTATTTTTTCTAGAGTAATAACCATCCAAATCCTCCACTGCCACCTTTTGAAATCCTAGTCTTGAAAATGAAATCTTGTTTCTTCCATTTTATTGGGTGATATCCCAAGGATTTACACCATTGGCTTCATCAGTTTTTTTTTTCATTTCTTGAGCGTCCTCACTTCACAGGTCTGTTCAATCCAACATTCACATTGAATGCACAAAGTGTAATTATTAGGAATTTGCTTTACACATTTCATTATTTTCAAAATAAACCTTTAAAAACATGTTCGTTAACATACATGTATGTAGGTATTATACAGTAGGAATAAAATTATCTTCAACCCTTGCTTGTAACGGGACAATCCATCCTTTTATAGCATGTCAGTGTCTCTTCTATGCAAAGTTGACTTCCTTCCAGTCTGCTATAAACAGTTCATGTCATGCTGTCAGTTGAGGCAGATGAAGAGAAGCTTCAACACAAACCATGTTCTCTGTAGCTCTGCTGCTGCTGCTGGCTGCTGGATCCTGTAAGTCTCTTTGAGGGAGAAACACAGACAGTTTGATCTCACCAGCTGATCATTCTTACTACACTGTAAAACATTGAAATAATGTTTTCCTCCACAGGTGTGAAAGGAGAAACGTTGACACAGCCAGCCTCTCTGACTGTCCAGCCAGGTCAACCTCTGACCATCACCTGTCAGGTCTCTTATTCTCTTAGTAGCTATAACACAGCTTGGATCAGACAGCCTGCAGGGAAAGGACTGGAGTGGATTGGAATGAAACATACTGGAGCTGAATACTACAAAGATTCACTAAAAAACAAGTTTAGTATCACCGTAGACTCTTCCAGCAAAACAGTGACTCTAAACGGTCAGAATCTGCAGCATGAAGACTCCGCTGTGTATTATTGTGCCAGACACCCACAGTAACACAAACCATCAGTAGACCTGTACAAAAACCCCTCAGTCCCTGAACACTTATACATGAAGTCACCAGAGGAGGCGCCATCAGATCACTAAAGGCCAGTTCACAGACAAAGAGGAAAAATACAGCACTGACAAAATTGAAAGCACATGAAATAAATCATGGACAAATAATTAAATAATAAATAATAATAATAATAATAAATAATTATTAAAGATCAAAATAATCACCATCTTGTTTATGTTCATAAATCATCATAGTAGGCGACAGAAACATACAAATAAATGAATGATTCACTTGGAGCCACAGAGGTGTCAATAGGGTTTTGGCACACAAAAAATGTTTTAACCAAATTTGATACAATGTGTTCTTTTCATATAAGATCATTACTGATGTCAATATGTTAGGTGGTGACGTGGTGACGTCAGATTTAGAGGTGTGTTCAGGCTCGGAAACTATCTTGATCTATAATGCTCAAACCTGCTTTTATTTTTTTACCTGTGGGTCAAATTTAACCCAAATCATCCCTGTGTACACTACAGTGAACATTAATTCTCCAATATCACAACAATAACTGAGAGAAAGGTCTAATCCAGTACTACCCCCCCTGCCTGTGAGGAGGAGTCAATGCAAAACTTACATGTCTTCCATCTCTACTTATCTGACTGCAGAGAGGATGACAGAGAACAGTGGCCACACAGTTTAACATGATGGGCTTTAGGACAGGACTGCTGCTCTTAGCTATCTGCTGTGGAGGTGAAGCTTTTGACTCATCTGGATTTGATGTTGTAACCATTAAAGTTACTAACTTAATCCATGTGATGTTTTCTGGTTTGTCTTGACAGGTGTTGATGGTCAGACTCTGACAGAATCTGAAGCAGTGGTTAAAAAGCCTGCAGAATCCCACAGATTGACCTGTACAGCCTCTGGATTCACCTTCAGCAGCTACTTTATGGCCTGGATCAGACAGGCTCCTGGAAAAGGACTGGAGTGGGTTGCCTCCATCTATACTAGCAACATCTACTACTCTCAGTCAGTCCAAGGCCGGTTCACCATCTCCAGAGACAACAGCAGACAGCAGGTGTATCTCCAGATGAACAATCTGAAGACTGAAGACTCTGCTGTTTATTATTGTGCTCGAGAGCCACAGTGGCTGGAGTTGGTTGAGCAGCTGTACAAAATCCTACAGTAGGCTACTCTATGTGACCCCATGTGTGTGTGTGTGTGTGTGTGTGTGTGTGTGTGTGTTTTTTCTCTCTCTCTCTCTCTCTCTCTCAGACACACACACACACACACACACACACACACACACACACACACACACACACACACACACACACACACACACACACACACCACACCACACCACACCACACCACACCACAGACAGCAACAAGTGAATAAAGATGAATGAACATCACACAGCAAGAACCAAGAACAATGAATTACATTAAAAGAGTAGAACACACTGCTGCTCTTAGCGATCTGCTGGACAGGTTAAGCTGACTTGAGTGGATTGCCAGCATCAGATATGACAGTGCTTCCTTCTACTCCTCTCAGTCAATCATTGTTTTTCACCATTTCTTATATTGTTTTTGGGAGTGTTTTGCAGACTGAACCTTTAAACACATTTTCTTTAATATGGATCTTCATGAACATGAGGAATTAGGACTCAAACTCTCTTCAACTCTTGAATGCTTGTAATGGGACAAAATCCCTCCTTTTATAGCATGTCAGTGTCTCTTCTATGCAAAGTTGACTTCCTTCCAGTCTGCTAGTAGCTGTAACTTTGTAAGTGTAGTAACTCAGACAGAGTACTCATTGTGAACAGAGGAGTTATTTATTCTCGTGAGAGAGAAATGGGGCAGCCTGGTTACAACGTAGTTTCAGGAAGTACAACTAGATATGGCTTCTTCTTCTATATCCCCGGAAACCCATTACAGAGCCCTCTAGTGGACTGGATGTAGCACAACACAGTGAATCTCACATTATCACATCCCTCCCCCCTTAAGCTGTTTCTATGCAACCAACAGAAACCTTACATCCAACATGTGTATTACTTTTTTTTTTCTTTTTTCTTTTTTCACAGGTGCCTAAAAACACTCCTACACAATACTCTCAGCATAACTGAAAGTCTTCAAGATATGGGCAACTTAGTTTCCCTCTTTGACTGTCTCCTAACTGGAGAGGAAGTTGACACAGTCCCTTGGATTGTCTCTGATTGTCCTGCAGCTTCGGTCACTGCCGGCTTCTCCACCGTCTCTCCACTGAGCACAACATCCTCAACGTCCAAGAATGTCTCTGCTGTTGTTATGGGTTGACTTTGCAGAGTTGTGTCAGTCTCTGGTGTCTCCGTGTATTTGTCTGGTTTCTGATACTGAGCCTGGATCTGGTCCACATGTCTCCTAACAACTCTCCCATCACCCAGCATCACTTTGTATGACACTGGCCCTGTCACAGACTCAATAATTCCCGGGATCCACTTCGGTCCTAGACTGAAGTTCCGGGTCTGCACTGAGTCTCCCATTTTGAACCAGCGTCCCTGTAGAAAAGGGTCCATAATGGCCCACCGTCAGGCCTGTTCTTGGGGCAGTCGACGCCCACGAGCCGGCGCGCCAACGACGTAATTATGATGACATCATCAATGATGACATAGCATAGAGTTCACCTGTGAGGTCATCGGCGATGTCAGACATAACACCGATGATGTCATACCTCCTCGAACGTTGTGATATCACCAATGATGTGATGTCATACACCAAAACGCGGGGATATAAACAAGGTGTTCTGTGACGCTATAGAGATTCCTTCTACTTCCATACTTCTTCCGGTATTCTTAGTCCCTACTACCCTTCATAATGTCAACCATTAGCACAACCAAATCCGGACCCGAGCTGAATCCTGGCTATCTTACAACCAGCCAGGCCCTGGTGACCGACTGCCTTACACCCAGCCAGGTCACCAGTGGTATTTCAACCGCGTCCCAGGACCGACATCTCGGTCCCTATCTCCATCCCTGTGATTCTGACCGATCACAGCCCGTGAGCCCTCATCCACGATCCAGCACACTTCACGAGGCAAGCCCAAAAGCTTCGCCCCCAGCAAGCCCACAAGCTTCGCTACAATTTGGTCCTTCGAGCGGATCAGAGGACTTGCGACGCTCAGAGATGGAGCAGGAGTCAGGTGAGCTCGCTCTGGTCACGGGACCTCGCCGACCAGAGGAGCAATCCCTTCCCCACCAGATCAAATCTGGATACAGCAGAGTATCCAGGGTTCGGAGTAGTAGTCAGGGGCCAGACCTCCTACACTCCCACCAGACGATCCAACCGGGGCAGGAACTCATCCGCAGCCACCACCGACTCCGTGCTCAGGAAGCCCAGCACAGGGCAGATTTAGACCAGATAAGGGCTGAGTTTAAGGCAGATGAAGCTGCAGAGAACCTTATGGAGCTCCTATTGATCAAGTTCAGAGCCCTACCGGCCCTTGGCCACGCTAGCGCTAGGAGGAAAGCACAGCAAGCAACATTACATGAAGAGGTCCTAAGGATGAAAGCCGTAATGGCACAAGGCTATGCTAGGTTCCAGGCCGAGGCCCTCCAAGCTAGAGAGCAGATAACCCTGAGCCAAGCTGAGCAGGAGCCCCGGAGGGCGCCACCCACTTCACCGGTGGCCACACCCCGGCTGAGCATGTCACCCGTGCCTCGCACCCCCCACGACCAGGGTCAGGTCAGCACGGTGGCTCCAGAGCCAACGACCCAAACTACGGAACCCACTGTTCCAGTGCCAATGCCACCAACACTCCCACCTAGGACATGTCCACCTAGGACAGAGGTCGCCGACCCTGAGCATGCAATAGAGTGCAACGGGGCGGCCGAGCCCGCCACCGGGATACCCCACACTCAGGGAGGCATGGCGAACGCGGGGACCAACAGCACAGGGCACAGTCAGCCGGACGGCGTCAATCATTCCCACAAGATAGCTGGACACGACAGCTGGGACCCCCCCAGAGGACGGGACCAGCCATCTCAACTACCTATTCCCCGAATTCACCTCCTGGCCCTGCCCGGGCTCATGGAGACAACTCCAGCCAAGGCCTCTAGGGAGGCCAAGAAGTCCGAGCAAGTGGAGCAAGTGGACATGCCTTTGAGGACGGCGAGGCAGGAGCCCCAGATGCTTCACGGGGCGGCCGTCTCCCTCATCGTCTCGCCGGCAATTCGCCCAGAGCAGACCTATCCCACACCGGCGCTCCACGGGGCGGCCAACGAGACACTAGGGGCCGAGGCTTCCCTCCAACGAGGGCAGACAAACTGCTTCCTCACCGACCCTACGCCGCTGAGGTTCCTCGACTGGAAACTCAAGCCACCAGAACCAGAGGCTCCTCACTACCGCAGTAGCTGGGTAGACCCCCGGCTCCTGAGCGGCTCCCGCGCTGACCTCACGCCGCTGAGTTTCCTCAACTGGAAACTCAAGCCCCCAGAGGCCACTACAGCTCACTACAGCAGTTGCTGGGTAGACCCCCAGCTCCCACACACATCCTGGCCAACGAGGACAGTCACCAAATCTTGGCTCTTGTGATGTATAATGGATAACGGCGTGCGGACCCGTGCCTACACCCGGCCGGTGGCCAAGCGGACCACAGCCCCCCTCACTGCCAGAATAATCAACCAAGCCCTGCCTATACCAGGTGGGACTGGAGGGCCATTCCGGCCATTTCTGGAAGAATACAGATTCCCCACAGGAATCTGGGAGCGGCTGTAGAAAAGGGTCCATAATGGCCCACCGTCAGGCCTGTTCTTGGGGCAGTCGACGCCCACGAGCCGGCGCGCCAACGACGTAATGATGATGACATCATCAATGATGACAATGATGTCATAGCATAGAGTTCACCTGTGAGGTCATCGGCGATGTCAGACATAACACCGATGATGTCATACCTCCTCGAACGTTGTGACATCACCAATGACGTGATGTCATACACCAAAATGCGGGGATATAAACAAGGTGTTCTGTGACGCTATAGAGATTCCTTCTACTTCCATACTTCTTCCGGTATTCTTAGTCCCTACTACCCTTCATAATGTCAACCATTAGCACAACCAAATCCGGACCCAAGCTGAATCCTGGCTATCTTACAACCAGCCAGGCCCTGGTGACCGACTGCCTTATACCCAGCCAGGTCACCAGTGGTATTTCAACCGCGTCACAGGACCGACATCTCGGTCCCTATCTCCATCCCTGTGATTCTGACCGATCACAGCCCGTGAGCCCTCATCCACGATCCAGCACACTTCACGAGGCAAGCCCAAAAGCTTCGCCCCCAGCAAGCCCACAAGCTTTGCTACAGTCCCTTTGCCTTTTTGTTGTGATCTTTGATCTGTCTTCCTTGTTTTTCATGCACCTTCCTGGTCAGATCCGGGTGGATTAAATCCAGTGTGCAACGTAGCTTCCTCCCTAGAAGTAGCTCTGCTGGCGATAGTCCTGTTGTAGTCTGAGGAGTCACTCTGTAGCTGAACAACACTCTGGCAACCTTGGCTGTCAGTGTGCCTTCTGGACATTTTTTCATCAGTCTTTTAAATGTCTGTACTCCTCTCTCTGCTAACCCGTTGCTAGCAGCATGGTAGGGGGTGCAGAGGTCACATGGCGGATTCCATTTCTGCTAGAATTCTTTGAACTCTGTACTGACAAAACACGTGCCATTATCAGACACTAACAACTCTGGCAGTCCATGGTTGCTGAAACTGGTCCGCAGGCAGTCAATTGTTGTAGCTGAAGTGGCAGCGTTCACTGGGTACACATCCATCCATTTGGAATGTGCATCCATGAGCACAAAGAACATCTTTCCCATGAACAGTCCCGCGTAATCAACATGAAGACGACTCCAGGGCTTGTCAGGCCAGTCCCAGGGGTCCAGAGGAGCTGGCGCAGGAACATTACGATGCTCTTGACATGTTGTACAAGTCTTGACCATATCCTTCACCTCCTTATCCAGCTTTGGCCACCATACATAGCTCCTGGCTAGTGCCGTCATCCTTGACACTCCCGGGTGGCATTGATGTAGCTGTCTCAAGACATTTTCTTGGCCTGGCTTTGGCACAATCACTCTCGCCCCCCACAACACACACCCATCCTGGATGCTGAGTTCATTTTTTCTCACTGTATAGGGTGCAAATTCACTTCCTTTTAGGTCTGATGACCAGCCTTTGTGTACCATCTCCCGCACACGTGAGAGTACTGGATCCTTATCAGTCCATACTTTCACTTGGTCAGCGGTCACCAGTGTGATGTCAGAGCTCTCCAGCATGAGAACTCTCTCCTCTGGCCTACCCAATTCAGGTTTCTCTGGGAGGGGTAGACGGCTCAAGGCGTCTGCATTGCCGTGGTACTTTCCTTCTTTATACACTATGGTGTATTCATATGCTGTCAAGGTTACAGCCCACCTCTGGATCCTTGGTGATGCCATTTGTGGCACTGCACGCATCTCATTGAAAAGTGACAACAAGGGCTTGTGAATTTACGTCCATAGATGTACTTGTGAAAGCGTTTGATCCCAAAAATTACAGCCAGACCTTCCTTGTCAAGTTGGGAGTAATTTTTCTCTGCTGCATTGAGTGTCCGTGATGTAAATCCGATTGGCCTTTCAGTTCCATTTGGCATGCGGTGAGACAGCACCGCACCGACTCCGTATGGTGAGGCGTCGCATGATAACACAATGTCCTTCTCTAGGTCATAATGTACTAGCACCTCAGCTGACTGCATCATTTCTTTTGACTTTTCTAATGCAGCCTCTTGTGCCTCTCCCCACTGCCACTTTGTGTCTTTCTGTAGCAGTTTGTGCATTGGAGCAAGGATTGTTGACAGACTTGGCAGGAATTTATTATAGTAATTTAACAGTCCCAAATACGCTTTCAGCTCCGTTACGTTTTCTGGTGTAGGTGCCTCCTGAATCGCTTGCACCTTCTCATAGACTGGGTGTAGTCCAGTTTCATCCACTTTGTGACCTAGATACATCACTTCCTCACTCATGAACGTGCACTTTGTCCTCTTGAGTCTGAGACCGGCTTCCTTTAGCCGCTGCAGCACTGCGGTGAGAGTTTGAAGATGCTCCTGATCGTTTCTGCCTGTCAGTAGGATGTCATCTAAGAATATTGCCACATGAGGGATGCCTTGCAACAGTCCCTCCATGGTCCGCTGGAATATAGCTGGACTAGACGATACTCCAAAAGGTAGCACCTTGTATGTGAACAAGCCTTTATGTGTGTTGATGATCACATATTTCTTTGCTTCCTCATCCAGAGGGATTTGGTGGTATGCGTGACTCAGATCTAGTTTTGTGAACTTCTGACCACCTGACAGACTGGCGAACAAGTCCTCAATTCTGGGAATTGGATATTGCTCCAGTTTTGACACTTGATTCACAGTCAGTTTGTAGTCTCCGCACAGCCTAACCGTGTCATCTGGCTTCAGGAGTGGGACCACGGGCGCTGCCCACTCAGCATATTTCACAGGTTCAATTATCTCCTCTGCTAGGAGACGATTGAGTTCAGCCTCCACCCTGCCTTTCATCGCGTAGGGGACAGGTCTGGCTTTAAAGAACCTGGGGGTTGCTCCCTTTTCCACATAGATCTTAGCTGGGGGCCCTTTAAATTTCCCTAGCTCCTCTTTGAAAACCTCCTCATATTCCCCAAGTACCTCTGTTAAGGTCTCTTCCCTAACATGGTGGATTTGGGATTCTGGTCTCCACTTTAAGCCTAGCTTTCTAATCAGCCCCTGCCGACCAGACTAGGCCCTGTCCCTGCTACGACTACCACCGGTAGGTCTGTGATAGACTTTTCCCTCTGCACTTTGACAATGGCTGCTCCTAAGACATCTACTGGGTGTCCTGTATATGTTCTGAATCTCACTTTACAAAGCTGTAGTTCTGGCACCTCTTCTCCCCATAACGTTTTGTATACAGTGTGATTCATTACTGTTACCCCACAGCCTGAGTCCATTTCAAACTGCATCTCAGTCTCATTAACTGTCAGTGTCTCTACAAATGGCTCCTCTGACGGTATGTCTATGACATCTAATTTGTAGATTGTAAACATGACCTCATCTGTCTCCATGTCCTCTGCTACACTCTCCCCTTGTCTCACATAGTGTGCACCTTGTGTTCCCCCTTTCTTTCTTGACTGCTGTGACCCACCCTTAGCTTTTTCTGTGCTAGCTGAGCCCTTTGACCTGCACACTTTCTGAATATGGCCTGTCTTGCCACACTTGTGACAGGTTTCATTTATAAACCTGCAGTCCCCAGCCCTGTGCTGCTCATTCCCACACCTGTAGCAAGCCTTGCTTCGCTGTTGCTTACTGGGGTTTGGCCTTGCCGACATTTTGTGCACTGCTTGGGGTACCCTCATGTGTGAGGGTGCAGACTCCTCCAGCGACTGTATGTCTCTTACGTCCTTGCTGGCTGTCTCAATAGCCTGGGCCAACTTCAGCGCCTTGTCGAAGGTCAATTCCGGCTCTGACAACAACCGCCTTTGTATGCGATCATCACCGATCCCACAAACCAGCCGGTCACGTAGCATTTCAGCTAACTTGTCTCCGTAGTTGCAATCTTGCGCTAATTTCCTCAGGACAGCGACGTATGCCATGACTGATTCTCCAGGCTTCCTGCCTCTTGAGTTGAATTTGTAGCGCTGCACAATCTCGCTGGGTTTGGGGTTAAAATGGTCCTTCAACAGTCTCACAAGCTCAACAAATGACTTGTCTCCCGGTTTAGCAGGGCTGACGAGATTCCTCATTAGACTGTATGTTTGACTGCCAACTGAGCTGAGCAAAATAGCTTTCTGCCGAGCTGCATCATCTATCTTGTTTACTGCAAAAAAGTGTCCGAGAACTTCACAATATTCCTCCCACGTCTGGGTTTGGCTATCAAAAAGAGCCGTGCTTCCTACCATCGCAGCCGCCATCTTCTGTGTAGGGCTTGTTTACTTTACTCACGGTCCGAAGCTCTCATCTTTTTGCGCTATTTAATTAGCAGTCCATGTGCATTCGTGCACTTTCTTCATGAGGCAATCTGAGTCTGCTTTGGCTTTATCCTCGTCGCCATTTATGTAGTAACTCAGACAGAGTACTCATTGTGAACAGAGGAGTTATTTATTCTCGTGAGAGAGAAATGGGGCAGCCTGGTTACAACGTAGTTTCAGGAAGTACAACTAGATATGGCTTCTTCTTCTATATCCCCGGAACCCCATTACAGAGCCCTCTAGTGGACTGGATGTAGCACAACACAGTGAATCTCACATTATCACAGTAAGTATTATTGGTTTTATATTTCCTTATTTCTCACAATTTCTTTCATTGTTTTTAGGGGTGTTTTGCTGTCCCAGTGTCACCTGCTTGAGAATACAGTGATCTAAACACTTCAGTAAATGAATAAACAGACTCAACCTTTAAACACATTTTCTTAAATATATCTCTTCATGAATATTAGGAATTAGGAATCAAATTCTCTTCAATTCTTGAATGCTTGTAATGGGACAATCCCTCCTTTTATAGCATGTCAGTGTCTCTTCTATGCAAAGTTGACTTCCTTCCAGTCTGCTATAAACAGTTCATGTCACGCTGTCAGTTGAGGCAGATGAAGAGAAGCTTCAACACCAACCATGTTCTCTGTAGCTCTGCTGCTGCTGCTGGCTGCTGGATCCTGTAAGTCTCTTTGAGGGAGAAACACAGACAGTTTGATCTCAGTGCACCAGCTGATCATTCTTACGACACTGTAAACAATTGAAATATTCAATATGTTTTCCTCCACAGGTGTGAAAGGAGAAACATTGACACAGCCAGCCTCTCTGACTGTCCAGCCAGGTCAACCTCTGACCATCACCTGTCAGGTCTCTTATTCTGTTAGTGGCACTTACACAGCTTGGATCAGACAGCCTGCAGGGAAAGGACTGGAGTGGATTGGAATGAAATATACTTCGGGCACACACTACAAAGATTCACTAAAAAACAAGTTTAGTATCTCTTTAGACTCTTCCAGCAACAGAGTGACTCTAAATGGACAGAATCTGCAGCCTGAAGACTCTGCTGTGTATTATTGTGCCAGAGAGCCACAGTAACACAAACCATCAGTAGACCTGTACAAAAACCCCTCAGTCACTGAACACGTATACATGAAGCCACCAGAGGAGGCGCCATCAGATCACTATAAGGCCAGTTCACAAGACAAAGAGGAAAAATATAGCAGTGACCAAATTGAAAGCACATGAAATGAATCATGAATAAATATGTATCTTAAATAATTAATAAAAGATCAAAAATAATTACCATCTTGTTTATGTTCATAAATCATCATAGTAAGCGACAGAAACATACAAATAAATGAATGATTCACTTGGAGCCACAGAGGTGTCAATAGGGTTTTGGCACACAAAAAATGTTTTAACCAAATTTGATACAATGTGTTCTTTTCATATAAGACAATTAGGCTACTGATGTTAATATGTTAGGTGCTGATGTGATGACGTCAGATTTAGAGGTGTGTTCAAGCTCGGAAACTATCTCGATCTATAATGCTCAAACATGCTTTTATTTTGGATTTTTTACCTGTGGGTCAAATTTAACCTGTACAAAAACCCCTCTCAGTCCCTGAACACTTATACATGAAGTCACCAGAGGAGGCGCCATCAGATCACTATACATTCAAAGGCCAGTTCACAGACAAAGAGGAAAAAAATAGCACTGACAAAATTGAAAGCACATGAAATGAATCATGAATAAATATTTATCTGAAATAATTAATGAAGATCAAAATAATCCCCATCTTGTTAATGTTCATACATCATCTAGTAGCTGACAGTAGCTGACAGTAGCTTTGGATAAAAGCGCTATATAAATGCTGGCCATTCTGACAGAAACATACAACTAAATAAATGAATAACTTGCTTGGAGCCAGAGAGGTGTCAATAGGGTTTTGGCACACAAACATTTTTTAACCAAATTTGATACAATGTGTTATTTTCATATAAGACAATTAGGCTACTGATGTCAATATGTTAGGTAGCAATGTGATGACGTCAGACTTAGAGGAAGAGGTGTGTTCAGGCTCGGAAATTATCTCGATCTATAATGCTCAAACATGCTTTTTTTTTTTTTTTTTTTTACCTGTGGGTCAAATTTAACCCAAATCATCCCATGTGTACAGTGAACATTAATTCTCCAATATCACAACAATAACTGAGAGAAAGGTCCAATCCAGTACTACCCCCCCCCCCCCCGCCTGTGAGGAGGAGTCAATGCAAAACTTAGATGTCTTCCATCTCTACTTATCTGACTGCAGAGAGGATGACAGAGAACAGTGACCACACAGTTTAACATGATGGGCTTTAGGACAGGACTGCTGCTCTTAGCTATCTGCTGGACAGGTGAAGCTTTTGACTCATCTGGATTTGATGTTGTCTCCATTAAAGTTACTAACTTAATGCATGTGATGTTTTCTGGTTTGTCTTGACAGGTGTTGATGGTCAGACTCTGACAGAATCTGAAGCTGTGGTTAAAAAGCCTGCAGAATCCCACAGATTGACCTGTACAGCCTCTGGATTCACATTCAGCAGCTACCATATGGCCTGGATCAGACAGGCTCCTGGAAGAGGACTGGAGTGGATTGCTTTTATCTATACCGATAGTAGCCGCACCTTCTACTCTCAGTCAGTCCAAGGCCGGTTCACCATCTCCAGAGACAACAGCAGACAGCAGGTGTATCTCCAGATGAACAGTCTGAAGACCGAAGACTCTGCTGTTTATTATTGTGCTCGACAGCCACAGTGGCTGGAGTTGGTCGAGCAGCTGTACAAAATCATACAGTACTCATCCTTATATGGGCTGCTAGGGGGGTCTAACAGCCCCACCCCTCTCTCTCTCTTTCTCTCACACACCCACACGTCGCATGCACGCACACGCACGCACTCGCATGCATGCACGCACGCACGCACGCACGCACGCACGCACGCACACACACACACACACACACACACACACACACACACACACACACACACACACACACACACACGTCAAAAAATGAATAATAAATCAACACTCACATATCTCTGAGTATAGCACTGACTCATGCCTGAACTGAAAGAACAAGAGTGTCTTATCATTTATGTTTTCTGCTCTGTCTTTCTGTGCTTGTTTTTATGTGAGTTTCAGTTCATCAGTAGGCCTATGCTGTCTATGTCAATTTACTGTATGTCTCATACTTTTTCTTTAAACAAAATGGTCAATAAAATACGTGTCACAAAAAAGAACCCAACATATTAGTAAACTAAATAAAACATGGGTGATCCCAGGAACATACACCTTTGGCTTCATCAGTTTTCTGGCATTTCTTTAGATACTTCACAAGTGTGTTTAATCCAACAGACTGCCCAAAGTGTAATTATTACTTGTTTTACATAATTCATTGTTTTTCACCATTTCTTTCATTGTTTTTAGGGGTGTTTTGCAGACTAAACCTTTAAACACATTTTCTTTAATATACCTCTTAATGAACATTAGAAATTAGGAATCAAATTCTCTTCAACTCTTGAATATTTGTAATGGGACAAAATCCCTTCATTTATAGCATGTCAGTGTCTCTTCTATATGCAAAGTTGACTTCCTTCCAGTCTGCTATAAACAGTTCACGTCAAGCTGTCAGTTGAGGCAGATGAAGAGAAGCTTCAACACAACCATGTTCTCTGTAGCTCTGCTGCTGCTGCTGGCTGCTGGATCCTGTAAGTCTCTTTGAGGGAGAAACACTAAGTTTGATCTCAGTGCACCAGCTGATCATTCTTACTACACTGTAAAACATTTAAATATTCAATATGTTTTCCTCCACAGGTGTGAAAGGAGAAACGTTGACACAGCCAGCCTCTCTGACTGTCCAGCCAGGTCAACCTCTGACCATCACCTGTCAGGTCTCTTATTCTGTTAGTAGCTATCGCACAGCTTGGATCAGACAGCCTGCAGGGAAAGGACTGGAGTGGATTGGAATTAAATATACTGGAGATGAATACTACAAAGATTCACTAAAACACAAGTTTAGTATCACCGTAGACTCTTCCAGCAACAGAGTGACTCTAAATGGACAGAATCTGCAGCCTGAAGACTCCGCTGTGTATTATTGTGCCAGAGAGAGCCACAGTAACACAAACCATCAGTAGACCTGTACAAAAAACCCTCAGTCCCTGAACAGTTGTAACATGAAGTCACCAGAGGAGGCGCCATTAGCCCACTAATACATTCAAGGCCAGTTCACAGACATGAGGAAAAATATAGCACTAACAAAATTGAAAGGACAAGGAATAAATCATAAATAAATATTTAGCCTACCTACCACTATCTTAAATAATTAATAAACATCAAAATAATCACCATCTTGTCCATGTTCATAAATCATGATAGTACAGCCGACAGAAAAATATAAATAATTAATAATTAATTATTTTCTTGGAGCCAGAGAGGTGTCAGTACGTTTTGGCAAGAGCCATAGTCAAAAAAAATAAGAAAAAATAAGTGTTAACACAATTTTATAGAATGTGTTCTTTTCATATAAGATAATTACTGATGTCAATATTTTAGGTGGTGACGTGATGACGTCAGATTTAGAGGTGTGTTCAGACTCGGAAACTATCTCAATCTATAATGCTCAAACACATTTAACTTTTTTATGTTTACCTGTGGGTCAAATTTAACCCAAATAATCTCTGTGTACAGTGAACATTCATTCTCCAATATCACAAAAACAATAACTGAGAGAAAGGTCCACATGTCCAAAGTTACTAACTGAATGCATGTGATGTTTTCTGGTTTGTCTTGACAGGTGTTGATGGTCAGACTCTGACAGAATCTGAAGCAGTGGTTAAAAAGCCTGCAGAATCGCACATAGACCTACAGCCTCTGGATTCACATTCAGTGACTACTGGATGGCCTGGATCAGACAGGCTCCTGGAAAAGGACTGGAGTGGATTGCCATCATCAGGTATGACAGTGCTTCCATCTATACTCTCAGTCAGTCAAAACTGTACAAAATGTTGTACAATTTCAAGTAAAAATGGATCAAACTGGCGCACTTTGAGATCAAAATGAAGAGACTAGATCTATGAAGAACTACTGACACATCAATATCTTCTTTACCATTCTGTGGTTTTCCAGCGATGAAAAAATAATTGTTTCCCTATATATACTATATATATTCTGCATACAGGTTACTATATGGTAGAATTATGCTTGCATAAATAATACCAAAATCACTTCAGGGGAGTTTCAAGTAAAGTAACATTTAGCTTTGTAGGCAAAACAAAAGTAAAATTAAATCAAAAGGGAACTTCCTAACTTATTGGCTGGAATAATATTCCGACAAGATAATAATAAACTGTAAGCACTAACGCAGGAGTTTGCAGTCAACTTTGAAATTAATATGTGGCAGTATTTGTGGGGGTCAAAATCTATGTAGGGTGTACCACCACAAATAGACCAGTGTATGGGAAACACTGATAAATTGTGTGACTAGAAAGACACCAATAAATCTGAGAAAATGTACTTTAATTTTGAACAACAGCACTACAACGGTGGCATTACAAATGGTATTATGAAATTATTGTGGGAAAAAACAAGAATGCCACTTTTTTTCATGAACTTTAAGCAGAAAATTAAAAAATAGTTTTACAGCAAAAATAAATAATCTATAAAGATCATTTTAACATTGGCTCAACCAGCCCATCTTACTGACCACCAGGGGTCCTGGCCCTTAATCCCTTTTTATTACTACCATGCCACTGGTACTGTACACAAACAAGGCTGTTTAAATATCTGCCTTGCACTCCCTTAGAGGGAAATAACAAGCCTGTAAGAACTTTTATTGAGATACTGAACTAACATCACAGCAAGACATAAGTGATGCCATGCACGCATGTTAAGCTATCGTCATCATCACATCAGACAGGCTGTGTAAGGCAGCCACTTGCGATTCTGAATTGCTTAATTTCATTCAGATAACAAGGGACCCGTTTGAAAATATGTTTGTCACTTATGCCCATATGTTTCTCAAAAAACATCGCATCCATTTACACCCGCTTTACTGCGAGCTAGCATGACATGGCTGGCTGGTGCCATGGTAGCCTACCTACCTTCCAGTCCACCTGTTTGTCTGGCAGGCACAGCGACAAGTTCTTTTGTTTAGCCTACGAAACAACGTTATGCGCTAATTTGCATATCAATATGCGCTAATTAAGTAACTACTAACGACTCTGACTGCTCAATGCTCACCTCACAGTTTCATTGATCATGAGTGGGGAGAACGATTGTGTGGACTGTGGAGGATCACTTTGCTGCTGTACTGTGTGTGTGACCTGTGTGAAGTGATGTGGGATTAGGCAGATAGATGGAGGAGGGAGCGCCTGCGCAGCCGTGGTTCTAGAAACTTTTCGGGTGGGCTGAACCCCCCTAAATTTTTGTCTCAGCCCACACTAAGAACATAGAGGGGGGGGGGGAGGGAACATGCACACAGCGCATTGAGTGTAGTCAGAAACTGCTACTAATGACCACCATGGATTTGGAGAGAGAGAGAAAAAAAAAGAAAAAAAAGTTTTTTTGCCTCTATTTTTTTGGGTGGGCTGAGACCAAAAAAGGTCTAGAACCGCCCCTGCTCGAGAGCTACACTGACTGGAGTTGGTTGAGCAGCTGTACAAAATCTTACAGTATAGTAGGCCTACTTATCATGTGAATAAGTGAATAAAAGTGAATCAACACACATCTGAGTACTGAATCAGGACTGGGCTCTAAGTGCAAGAACCAAAAACACATTATATTAGAAGGATAGAACAGATATGTTTTCTGTCTGTCTGTGCTTGTTTATGTAAGTTTCTAAATCCTGTTAGTAAAATAAATAAAATGTGGTTCTTCCTTTTTATTGGGTGTTATCACAGGAATTTACACCTTTGGCTTCATCATTTTCTGGCATTTCTTGAGAGGGCGTCCACACTTCACAAGTCTGTTTAATCCAACATACAGGTTGAATGCACAAAGTGTAATTTTTCTGAAATTGTTTTATTTAATTGTTTTTCACTATTTCTTGTGAGTACAGTGATCTAAACATTTCAGTGAATGAAGGCAATATAAACATTTAAAAACATTTTCTTTAATATGCATGTACATTAGGAATTATAAGAAACAAATTCTCTTCATGATCAGTTCCAGTTACCTCCGCGACCTGATTCCGGATAAGCGGTTGAAGATGGATGGATGGATAGAAAATTCTCTTCAACCCTTGTTTGGGACAATCCCTCCTTTTATAGCATGTCAGTGTCTCTTCTATGCAAAGTTGACTTCCTTCCAGTCTGCTATAAACAGTTCACATCACGCTGTCAGTTGAGGCAGATGAAGAGAAGCTTCAACACAACCATGTTCTCTGTAGCTCTGCTGCTGCTGCTGCTGGATCCTGTAAGTCTCTTTGAGGGAGAAACACTAAGTTTGATCTCAGTGCACCAGCTGATCATTCTTACTACACTGTAAAACATTGAAAATATTCAATATGTTTTCCTCCACAGGTGTGAAATGTGAAACATTGACACAGCCAGCTTCTCTGACTGTCCAGCCAGGTCAACCTCTGACCATCACCTGTCAGGTCTCTTATTCTGTTAGTAGCTATTACACAGCTTGGATCAGACAGCCTGCAGGGAAAGGACTGGAGTGGATTGGAATGGAAGCTACACACAGCACAGCTTATTACAAAGATTCACTAAAACACAAGTTTAGTATCTCTTTAGACTCTTCCAGCAAAACAGTGACTCTAAACGGTCAGAATCTGAAGCCTGAAGACTCTGCTGTGTATTATTGTGCCAGACAGCCACAGTAACACAAACCATCAGTAGACCTGTACAAAAACTGAAGAATAGGGGGTTCTGAATATGGCTGATTCAGGAATAGGACGGATAGTGCTCGCCCTGGGGTGTCCGTAAAAACACGAGGCAGGAGACAGATGGGAGTTCAACCGTTTAGTTGTCAGTTCTCTTCAGTACAGTACAGCAGTATAGGCTCTTTACAGCATTATAACAGGAATATTAGGATTTTGTGTGGTCTGGAAAAAAGAGGAAATAAAATATACAAACAGGTCAGTAACCAAGCTTGCTGTTATATAGGCCAATTATAGTGATAATTAACAACTAATAATATAGAAATGATAATTAGGTAAACTGTAAATCAGTTACTCTTAAACACCAGTCTAAAGCCAAAGAGCTCCCACTCATAGAACCGGGGTTATGCACAATAACCGTCATACATTGGGATCCGCATCGAACGAACATCAAAAGGACCCGCCCATCGTGGCCGAGTTACAGTGTTATAATTAGCAGCACTATGAGTGCGATCTACATAATGGTGACAGGGTTACATGACGGGAGAAACAACAGAATCCCAAACTACACACGAGCTAAACTCCATCTGAGTAGTGGCATTAATTAGCGCAACAGACAATCAAACCGCATTATAAGTGCATGCCTAAACAAACGTTATTGCAATGAATGCAGGTAGATCGATCTAAAACCAAAAGGGAATGCAATACAGGAATATTAACATAACGATGACTTACTGGTTGGTCATGTACGCACACATGGGAAAAAGGAATTAGAGCATGTTCAACTGTCCAACTCAACAAAGTAAGAATGTCCGTCTGAGCGGAGCGCACATCCACAGACTCAGCAGCACACTTTCGCTTCCTTCAAAGTGCCCGCGGGAACATCAATGCTTGCGAGCGCTCGCGCTCGCCAGATGTGGAAATTGTCTGTGTGTGCGCGTGCACTACCCGACTACCACTGTGTCAATCTGGGACTTTAATACAGCCGCCCCCACAGTTGTGTAGCAAATGTGCTCCCTTTAGAGTCAGCTGGGACGTGACGTTAGTCTGCGGTGCTGTCATCCCGGAGTTCGGGCAGTCTGATAAGGCGCACAACTGGACGTGTGTAGACTCTGTCTCCAACCTTTACTTCCGCTGCTCTGACCTGCTTGTCTGGACTAGGGATCACCTTGACCACGCGGCCGATAGACCAGAGGGCCCGTGGCAGTTGAGGGTCGGCTAGCATGACGACGGTACCCACGGTGAGGTTGTCTGTTGTGGAATGCCACTTCTGTCGTGGTTGCAGATTTGGTAAGTAGAACTTGATGAACCTAGACCAGAAGTGGTCCGTCAGAATCTGACTTTGCATCCAACGCCTTCTGCTCAGAAGTTCTGACTGCGGGTAGACCACGAAAGGTAGGGAGCTACTAGGCCGCCCCATGAGCAGGTGGTTTGGTGTGATCGGATCGAGGTCTGCAATGTCCGAGGAGACGTAACCTAAAGGCTTCGAGTTCAAGATGGCTTCCACCTCTATTAGGACCGTCCGAAGTACCTCCTCGGTCACTGTCTGAGCCCCGATAGTGGCACGGAGAGTGGCTTTCACTGAGCGAATTTCACGCTCCCATGCTCCTCCAAAGTGCGGTGCCGCCGGTGGATTAAAGTGAAACTCAATCCGGTGCTGCTTAGCGAGGAGCTCTTTAAGGCTGGGATGCATCTCGGCGAATGCTGTGGCCAACTCTCTTTCCGCCCCGCGAAAGTTGGTGCCCTGATCGGAGTAAAGCTCGGCGGGGGTGCCACGACGAGCCGTAAACCTCCGGAGGGCCATGAGGAAGGCATCAGAGTCTATAGCAGTCAGCAGGTCCAGGTGCACGGCTCGTGTCGTGAGGCACTTGAATATGAGGCCCCACCTCTTCTCCGTCCGGCGGCCTATCTTCACTTGAAATGGGCCGAAGCAGTCCATGCCGGTAGAATGGAATGGCGGCTTGAAGAGGCGGAGGCGCGCAGGGGGCAAGTCGGCCATGAATGGTGTTGAGGGCTTTGCTCTCCATCGTTGGCAGTCTTCGCAGGAGTGTTGGTGCTTCCTGATGGCTTCACGCCCACGTAGAATCCAGAAGGAACGTCTGACTTCAGCGAAAACCCGCTCAGGTCCCGGGTGCCGCAATTTCTCATCGAAGTCTCTGATCACCTGCGTTGTCACTCGGTGATGTGGATCCAGGACAACTGGATGCACTGTGGAAGGGTCGAGCTCCTCCGACCGGCGCAGCCTGCCACCAACTCTGATGAGTCCTGAGGCTGCATCGAACTCAGGGGCTAAGGTGATCAGACGACTGTTAGCAGGCACAGGCTTACCTGCGCGCAGGAGGGAGTAGTCGTCTGGGAAGCTGTCGATCTGTGCCCGTTGTAGGATGAGATTTTCGGCCTGTCGGTAGATGACCACTGATGGTGGTCCATCCTGGCTGGCCGCCCCGTGGAGCTGCTGCACAGTAGCTTCGACCAAGTCCTTCCAGGTGTCGTACTTCTCTGGATCCGGTACAGCAGGGTCCGGATGGGTGATAGTGATCCCACAGAACATGGATCGTCGTTGCTCTGAGGTATCCTTAGCAGGATCACTCACAGTGAGTTTGGGCCACTCCTCTGGTGACTGCAGCAAGAAAGGGGGTCCATCACTCCACCGGTTTGGTGCAGCTAGGTTGGCTAAGGTCTTGCCTCGGGTCAGATCGTCGGCAGGGTTGGCCTCTGAGTTGACATATCTCCAGACTTCTGAGCCTGTCAGGTCCTGCACCTCGGCTATCCTGGTCCCCACGAAGACCTTAAACCGACAAGAGTCAGACTGCAGCCAGGTGAGCACTGTTGTTGAGTCAGTCCAGAGTATGGTACCTCGGAGAGGCAGGGTGAGCTCAGTCCGTATCAGCTTGGCAAGCTGGGCCCCTGTAACGGCGGCGCAGAGCTCCAGCCTGGGTATGGAGTGTTGCTTTCGTGGTGCGACCCTTGACCTGGCCATCAGGAATGCCAGGTTGACGTTGCCCCGGCTGTTTTCAGAGCGCAGGTAGGCCACTGAGCCATAGGCCCGCTCGGAGGCATCGCAGAAAATGTGGACATCATGGATTATGTCAGGCTGGTCCATGTGTTCAGGGATGTAGCAACGGGGCAGGCTGATCAGCGGGAGAGTGGAGAGCTCATCCACCCAGGCATTCCAAGCTGTCAGGAGTTCCTCAGGAAGCAGCGGGTCATCCCAATCTCTTGGCTTATCCCACAGTCGCTGTACCAACACCTTGGCCCTTGTGGTGAAAGGAAGGAGGAGACCCAATGGATCGTACTGACTGGCCAGCACGCGATAGACCTTGCGCATGGTCGGTGGGCTGTGGTCCACAGGCCGATGTTTGTAGCTGATGGTATCGGTAGGGCAGTGCCATCTTAGGCCTAGGGCGCCCTCCTGCATGTCCACTCGGTCCTGCGAGAGCCAGAGCTCTGTGTTGTTGGAGAGCGCTTCCTGGGGAAGGTGACGGACTACAGCTGGGACATTGCTAGTCCACTGTCTGAGGTCAAATCCGCCAGATGAGAGGAGAGCTCGTAACTTGTCCAGCAGCTGCCTTGCTTCATCGGCTGATGGTAGGCTTTGCAGGCAGTTGTCAACGTAGAAACATCGCTCCACTGAGAGTCTGACGTCTTCATCTGGGCTGCTGTGGTCAATTACGTGTCGCTGAAGGGCAAAGGTGGCACAGCAGGGTGAGCAGGTCGTGCCAAAGGGCAGCACTTGCCACTCATAGATGTTGGGGGGCATGTCTCTTTTCAGGTCGCGCCATACAAACCTCAGGAGGGGCCTGTCTTCAGGTAACAGCCGGACCTGGTGAAACATGCCCTTTATATCCCCGCTGATGGCCACACTGTGCTGGCGGAAGCGGAGCAGGACGCCCAGGAGCGAGGGTCCCAGTGTAGGTCCAGGGAGGAGAGCCTCATTCAGGTTGAGACCTCTGTACACGTAGGAGCAGTTGTAGACGACGCGGTTCTTCTGATTATGCTGCACCATGTGGTGGGGCATAAACCACGACTCCCCCTCCTCATCTGTCCCTGGAGTGGACAGCTTTGCCACGTAGCCGGCATCCTCAAGCTTCTTGATTTCAGCGCAGTAAGCTGTGGCCTTTTCTGAGTCCTTCAGGAGTCGCTTCTCCGTGCTCCTTAGGCTCGGCATCACCGCTTCCGGGGAGGCTTGGAAGAGCGGCATATTCTTCCTTCTGAGCAACGGCGTGGCGTATCGATGGATCCCGTCCACCTCGACACGGACGGTCTTGTTATCCAGGAGGGCGATGGCCTCTTGGTCTTCCTTAGACCGGGTCACCAGCTTCTCGCTTCGGAAAGGTAGGGTGTCTACCTGCCAGAGATGTTCGACATTACGGAGGAGTTCTGTGGTAGCAGGGTTAGTGGAAGTGAAGAGGCAGAGCTGCGGTTGGCTGTACTGTGACAGTCCCCTCGCTGGGCCCTGCAGGGTCCAGCCCAGCTTGGTTCTGATGGCCACAGGTCCACCTGGTGGTCCGCCTCGCACTGGCTCAGTGGGTGTGATTAGGTGAGTCTGATCACTGCCGATGAGCAGCAGGGGGCTGACTCTCTCAAAGGTCTCAAGGGGCAAACCCCTTAGGTATTTGTACCTCTTTTGTAGGGCAGCCACTGGGTATGAATGGTCTGAAAGGGTAAGGTACTCGGAGGTGAAGGCATCACCGATGTGATATAACCGACGTGGTTGAGACGCTGAGGAGATCTTGAAGGAGACCCTGGCTCCATGTATGGTCTCAATGTCCTGTCGGACCGTTCTCAAGGGTAGGTCCTCTGGGGTGCCCTGTAGGCCTAGTTTGTCGGCAGCGGTAGAAAGGAGCATTGTCCGCTCCGAGCCATCATCTAGGACAGCGTACGTGTCCAAGATGCGGTCTTGGTGATGCAGTCGGACCCTGATGATCTTCAGGAAGACACGATTGCAGTCAGCTGGTCTGCCGAGGTACAACCTTGTCCCCGTCTCTCCGCCAGAGTTGTGGCTCACATTTACACTGTGCAGTATCTGAAGGTGCTGTTCTTGGCAGATGTTACAGGGTTTCTTTAGTGTACACTGCTCTGGCTGGTGTGCTCTGCCACACTTAAAGCATCGCTTGTTCTCTTTCAACCAGTTCCTGATCTGCTCCAAGGTGAAGGACTTGAAGGTAGGGCACTGGCTGAGAAAGTGCTCTGTACTGTCGCAATAGGGACAGAACGGTTTGGGCTTGTTCTTCCTGCCTTTATCAACTGTGAAAGACTTCACTGGGAGAACAGACTTCTCTTCCTTACGGTAACTCTCCGAGCCATGAAGAATTGTTGCTGTCCGAGGTTGAGTCCATTGCTCCTTACGCCGCATCGGCTTGAAGCTTGGCTTCTCCTTCTTGTCGCTAAACTGCTCATCATGCCCTTGGCACCATGCTTCATACTGCAGCCACTGGGAGAACTCAGGGAGAGTGTAGATGTTGCCTGGCTTGTGGAACATGTGCCTGCGGAAGGATGCACGCAGCTCAGGATGTAGCTTCCCTAGTAGCCTTGCTACGTGTGATCCACATTTGAGCTCAGAGTCTCCTTCTGTGCCGAGGGTTTGCAGTAGGCCCACCAGGGCGCGGATCTGTAGAGCAAATCTCTCAAAACCCTCTGTGTCTCCTCGCCTGATGTCTGGAGAATCCATCACCGCGGCTATCTTCTTAAGGGCCAGCAAATGAGGTTGCCCAAACTTCTCATTCAGCGCGGCCATGGTGTCAGAGTAAGGAGCAGGTGAGTTCAGGTAGGAATCGGCAATCAGGCATGCCTCCTCCAGCTTCAGGTGGTCTACGAGGATCTGATATTTGAAGAGCTCATTACAGTCGGCGGGTAGGAGGTTCTCCAGGGCGATCTTGAGCCTTGCGAATTCTCCAGGGTCCCTATGGACGAAGTATGGTATGGTTGGCTTCGGTCCTCGGTAGCTCCTCTCTGGTCCAACAGGTGCTGACAGCTGGGAGTGCCCTTGGGCGGGCGTCCACATAGGGGAACGTTGCTGAGCTGCGGACATTGGCTGACCGGGTCTTGACCAAGGTTGGCTGACAGGCTGAGGATATGAAGCAGGCATGGGGTAGGAAGGCATAGCGCTAGGTGGTTGCTGCCAGTAGGTGGCTCCACCCTGGGAAGGCGCATGTGGTAGCGCAATGTAAGGACTGGACTGGTGCATCCCTGAGGTAGTAAAGCGAACCCGATCCGGATAACTCTGAGGTGGCTGTAGCTGGTCGTAGCGTGAGGGGTGTACGGCCAGCCTGGTTTGGGTTTCCGGCTTTGGAGGAGATGGGAATGCAATATAGTCCTTCATCGTCTGCAGCTCATGCATCATCCTTTCCAAGGTGTCCACCATGGCGTGGTCAGGAGCAGATGACTCCGTTTGACATCGCTGATAGTTGGCTGAGCTGTAGCCTTGGGCAGCTGGATAGTTACTGCTACGCAGCGTTTGAGTAGGTAGGTGATCCACAGGAGCGGGGAACAGCGTCTGTGCTTGTGGTGCATAGTGGCTCCGCTCACTCGGGAAGTGGGCCATGGAATGTGGCACAGAGGTATGGCCAGCAGCTTCTGAAGTGGTGTAATGACTGGTCGCATCTTCAAATAGCAGCTCCTCTTCAGGCCTATCTGCATGCTGTACTGCACCACGTAGGTTAGGTGTCGATGAGGAAACTGGCCTGCGTCTGAGGGGGCCAAGATAATAATCCGCTAGGTGCGGTGGAGGTTGGATGTTGCGTCTAGGGCGCACAACCTGCCCTTGGACAACGATCTCTTGGCGTTCCTCTTCCATCTTGAACCAGGGTAAGCACAGTGGATCCGGCTCGAAGGACCTCAATGAAGAATAGGGGGTTCTGAATATGGCTGATTCAGGAATAGGACGGATAGTGCTCGCCCTGGGGTGTCCGTAAAAACACGAGGCAGGAGACAGATGGGAGTTCAACCGTTTAGTTGTCAGTTCTCTTCAGTACAGTACAGCAGTATAGGCTCTTTACAGCATTATAACAGGAATATTAGGATTTTGTGTGGTCTGGAAAAAGGAGGAAATAAAATATACAAACAGGTCAGTAACCAAGCTTGCTGTTATATAGGCCAATTATAGTGATAATTAACAACTAATAATATAGAAATGATAATTAGGTAAACTGTAAATCAGTTACTCTTAAACACCAGTCTAAAGCCAAAGAGCTCCCACTCATAGAACCGGGGTTATGCACAATAACCGTCATACATTGGGATCCGCATCGAACGAACATCAAAAGGACCCGCCCATCGTGGCCGAGTTACAGTGTTATAATTAGCAGCACTATGAGTGCGATCTACATAATGGTGACAGGGTTACATGACGGGAGAAACAACAGAATCCCAAACTACACACGAGCTAAACTCCATCTGAGTAGTGGCATTAATTAGCGCAACAGACAATCAAACCGCATTATAAGTGCATGCCTAAACAAACGTTATTGCAATGAATGCAGGTAGATCGATCTAAAACCAAAAGGGAATGCAATACAGGAATATTAACATAACGATGACTTACTGGTTGGTCATGTACGCACACATGGGAAAAAGGAATTAGAGCATGTTCAACTGTCCAACTCAACAAAGTAAGAATGTCCGTCTGAGCGGAGCGCACATCCACAGACTCAGCAGCACACTTTCGCTTCCTTCAAAGTGCCCGCGGGAACATCAATGCTTGCGAGCGCTCGCGCTCGCCAGATGTGGAAATTGTCTGTGTGTGCGCGTGCACTACCCGACTACCACTGTGTCAATCTGGGACTTTAATACAAAAACACCTCAGTCCCTGAACAGTTGTAACATGGCGCCACCAGAGGAGGTGCCATCAACCCCTCCAATACATTCAAGACCAGTTCACAGTAAGAGGACAAATATAGCACTGACAAAATTGAAGCGATGCAAATTACTGTAATCAAGAATAAACCTAATTTATTTATAAACATAAAATTAATCACCATCTTGTTCATGTTCATAAACCCTCATAGTAGCCAGTAGTTTTGACCAAATTTGGTACAAGGTGTTCTTTTCACATAAGACAATTTGGCTACTGATGTCAATATGTTAGGCGGTGACGTGATGACGTCAGATTTAGAGGTGTGTTCAGGCTCGGAAACTATCTCGATCTATAATGCTCAAACATTTTATTTTATTTATTTATTTTTTACCTGTTGGTCAAATTTAACCCAAATCATCTCTTTGTAAAGTGAACATTCATTCTCCAATATCACAACAATAACTGAGAGAAAGGTCCAATCCAGTACTACCCCCCCTGCCTGTGAGGAGGAGTCAATGCAAAACTTACATGTCTTCCATCTCTACTTATCTGACTGCAGAGAGGATGACAGAGAACAGTGGCCACACAGTTGAACATGATGGGCTTTCGGACAGGACTGCTGCTCTTAGCTCTGCTGGACAGGTGAAGCTTTTGATTAATCTGGATTAGATGTTGTCTCCCTCAAAGTTACTAACTTAATGCATGTGATGTTTTCTGTTTTGTCTTGACAGGTGTTGATGGTCAGACTCTGACAGAATCTGAAGCTGTGGTTAAAAAGCCTGCAGAATCCCACAGATTGACCTGTACAGCCTCTGGATTCACCTTCAGCAGCTACTGGATGGCCTGGATCAGACAGTCTCCTGGAAAAGGACTGGAGTGGGTCGCCACTATCAACAGCAATGGTGACAGCAGTTGGGACTCAGTCCAAGGCCGGTTCACCATCTCCAGAGACAACAGCAGACAGCAGCTGTATCTCCAGATGAACAGTCTGAAGACTGAAGACTCTGTTGTTTATTATTGTGCTCGACAGCCACAGTGGCTGAGTTGGTTGAGTAGCTGTACACAATCCTACAGGGCTCATCCTGTGACTCCCCTTTGTCTCTCTCTCTCTCTCTCTCTCTCTCTCACTCACACACACCCACCCACACACGCACGCACGCACGCACACACACACACACACACACACACACACACACGCATGCACACACACACGCATACACACACACACACACACACACACACACACACACACACACACACACACACACACACACACACACAGCAACAAATTAATAAAAGTGAATATCTGGGCTGAAAGAGCAAGACTAACATATCTTATCATTTCTGTTTTCTGGTGTCTTCCTGTGCTTGTGTTTCATGTGAGTTTCTGTTTATCAGTATGTCTCTGCAAAATGGCTAATAAAATATACTTCACACACAAAAAGCAGACATTAGTCAAATAAATAAAACTTGTTTCTTCCATTTTATGGGGTGATATCCAAGGAACTTTGGCTTCTTCAGTTTTCTGGCATTTCTTGAGGACTTCCTCACTTCACAGGTCTGTTTAATCCAAGATATAGATTGCACAAAGTGTAATTATTATTTGTTTTATATTTCATTATTTTTCACCATTTCTTTCATTGTTTTTAGGGGTGTTTTGTAGTTTTGCTGTTCAAGTGTCACCTGGTTGAGAATACAGTGATCAAAACACTTGAGTGAATCAATGCAAAATCAACAGACTCAACCTGTCAACACATTTTCTTTAATATGGATCTTCATGAATATTAGAAATTAGGAATCAAATTCTCTTCAGCCCTTGAACGTTTGTAATGGGACAATCCCTCCTTTTATAGCATGTCAGTGTCTCTTCTATATGCAAAGTTGACTTCCTTCCAGTCTGCTATAAACAGTTCACGTCAAGCTGTCAGTTGAGGCAGATGAAGAGAAGCTTCAACACCAACCATGTTCTCTGTAGCTCTGCTGCTGCTGCTGGCTGCTGGATCCTGTAAGTCTCTTTGAGGGAGAAACACAACAGTTTGATCTCAGTACACCAGCTGATCATTCTTACTACACTGTAAAACATTTAAAAATTCAACATGTTTTCCTTCACAGGTGTGAAAGGAGAAACATTGACACAGCCAGCTTCTCTGACTGTCCAGCCAGGTCAACCTCTGACCATCACCTGTCAGGTCTCTTATTCTGTTAGTAGCTATCACACAGCTTGGATCAGACAGCCTGCAGGGAAAGGACTGGAGTGAATTGGAATGAAACATACTGGAGCTGAATACTACAAAGATTCACTAAAAAACAAGTTTAGTATCTCTTTAGACTCTTCCAGCAACAGAGCGACTCTAAATGGACAGAATCCGCAGCCTGAAGACTCAGCTGTCTATTATTGTGCCAGACAGCCACAGTAACACAGACCATCAGTAGACCTGTACAAAAAACCCTCAGTCCCTGAACAGTTGTACATGAAGCCACCAGAGGAGGCGCCATCAGCGCACTAATACATTCAAGGCCAGTTTCGTTCACTGAGAAAGAGGAAAACATATCTTTGAATACATAGGACAAAGTGAAAAGGATCCAAATTCTACGTTCTCGGAAGAAATATTTCCCTGACTGATAATACTAATAGACATTCAGCTAACAAGGATTAACAATCTAATTTAAATGTTGTCTTAAAATGGATCCTACATGTAACTTGAATAGCAATCAATGGTGTTTGTTTCTTTCATGTTGACAATTCTTTTGTAAGAGTTCAGATTTTATTTCAAAATATTCAATTAGGTATTCTTATTTAGATGAAACCGTACTCTTCATACTTTAACCCTCTGAAGTACCAAACAGTTCAGTTAAAACACCAACATGTTTATCTATGCTGCTGCTAGTAATCAGGTCATGTTGTAAATTCACTTGATGTGTCTGCTGCTGTGCAGCCTGTGCTGGATTATATTATTGAAACTTTCGTGTGAGCGCTGCTTTGGTTTGATTCTTCATGCTCTTTTTGGCCGACACCCGATACAGTTTGAGACTGAGTTGAGCACACCAGTTCTGTTGACTTAAACTTTGCATGAGGACAAGAAGTGTATGATAATAATGTCTAATCTATTTCTACTGTGTTTTGTCAGCTGTGTTCAGTGACACTGACCCCCCTTAGCAAAATGAAGTGTATACAAGTGTACAATTAGTATACTTTAGTATACTTCTTTTAAACTTAAAATGAGAGTATACTTTCAGTTTACTTTTTATATACTTATCAAATATATACTTAATTTTTTTTTTTACTTATACTTATACTTAAGTGTGGAGTTTGCATGTTCTCCCCGTGCCGCCCGGGGGTTTCCTTCATATAGGAACCCCCTTCACAAAAACATGCAATATCCTGGTTGCTAATGTGGTTCCTCCTCTGGTCGTTAAGGGCGCCTGTTCAGAGGGAGGGGAACTGGTTGGAATAGCGTGAACCTCCCACGTGCTATGTCCTACCGGTGAAGCTTCCTCTGTCAGGTGAAAAGAAGCGGCTGGCTGACTGCCCATGTCTCGGAGGAAGCATGGAGCCAGTCTCTGCTCTCCCCAGATCGGCAGAGGATGGAGTAGCAACCAGGATTGAGAAATCAAGTGAGCACTAATGGGGGATAAAATGGGATAAAAAAAATCGGGGAAAAAAAATAATACTTATACTTAAGTGTACTTACATAGTATACAGTATACTTACATTTAAGTATACTTATACTTAAGTGTACTTATACAGTATACAGTATACTTACACTTAAGTATACTTATACTTAAGTGTACTTACACAGTATACAGAAAGGTCTAAGTATACTTGGCTTGTACTTGTACTTAAACTTGTGATTGAGATACACACAAGAAAAGTATAAATAAGTATTCTTGCCTTATACAGAAAGTATAAGTATACTTGGCTTGTAGTTGATTTATTTTATTTGAAGTAGGCTACAGCAGTTCTGCATATAAAATGGAAAAATCAGGATATCACAATAAATCCCAGAGGCTATGTGGTCCCTAGTCGATAGATTATAGCCTATTAAATACTTTTTCAGACATATCGGTTTCTTTGAGGTAGTATACACCATACACATTTGGCTGATTTTATTGTCAATTCTTCCATGTGTGAGAGTAGCAGACTTGATGTATACTGGCTGCTACGGCAGTACCAGAATATATGGAGTGCTTGAGTGATGTCACTCAGCACACAATTGCTCAACTTCACATCACTGATGACATCACTCACTGATTGATTGATTGATTGATTGATTGATTTATTCGATGAATGACAAAAGTAAAGCACATCATACACAAAAATATAAAGGCCACTCATACATCACCATCAAGGATAAAAACACAATAAAGTCCGAGGACTTGTTTCCATTGTGGTCCTTGGTCTCGGACAGACGACTCAGACCGACATAAACACAGACATAACAATAAAGAAACATAAAACTACTTCCACCTATAGACTATTAAAAAAAAACATTTAAGATGTTAAAACAGTTTTAACAAAAGCAATATAAAAAGACATTTGAAACAGGACCCAATCCCGAAAATAAAGAACACATTAAAAAGGCTAAAAAACCAATCTGACTAAAATAAATAAAATAACTTTAAACAGGCTATAAATTAACAATACTCAAAAATATTTACATTTACATACCCGCACCAGTCATGAACCAGATTTTGAGAGCGATTTTAAAGCTGCTCAAGGTGTTAATCATCTTCAGGCTGTCCGGAAGGCTGTTCCACAACAGCCCGGCTGAGTATTTGAAAGAGTTTTTGTTCATACAGCTCTTAAATTTAATGGGGACAACATTGTGGGAGCTCCCTCTGGTGGAGTAGTTATGAACGTCATTTACCTTGGTGAAATAATTTTGGAGATATTTCGGGACCATATTATGCAAGATCTTATGGACCAGGCACAGCTTGATTTGGTTCACTCTTTCCTCCACTCTGAGCCATCTGAGGCTGGAAAAATGGCCAGGCAGGAGGTGGGTTCTGGGATGGAGAGAGTGTAACAGCCGTACTAGTTTGTTTTGAGATATTTGAAGTTTATTTTTGAGGGCCTTGGTGATGCCGGTGAACCAGGAAGTACATGCATAATCAAAGTGACATTGTATCAAAGCGCCCGCCAGAATTTTTAGAGTACTTACGTCTAGGAAGGAGGAAAGTCTGGCCAGGAACCTCACTTTCTGATTTATTTTGGAGATGGTTTTTAAAGCCATACTTTCTCCCGATACTTTACTGTCCAGGATACTGCCGAGATATGTAATTTCCTCCTTGCTTTCGATGACCACCACTGATGATGTCATAGATGTGATGATGTCATAGACATTGTGACATCATCAGTGATGATGTCATAGACATTCATTCATTGAATGAATGGTATCATCAGAGGGACAATTGAAACAGAGAAACAAACAGACAAACAGAGCCCATGCTCCCTTTTATAAGCAATACAACTGTGCCTTTTGCTTCGCCGGAAATTATGGTGGTGTCCAGACATGGTTTCCAGAAGTACACAACCTGCCTATGACCATCCCCTGATCACAACCCACCGCCATGCAAATATTCAGCACAATGCCACCTGGGGTGTGGGTGTCAGGTGTTTTCCAGGACTTTCCAAGTGGTTCCAGGACTTGATGATGTGCCCATGACCTTCCCCAGATCATAACCCTCTGCCATGCAAGATTTCAGCCCAATCTGACCTGGGGTGTGGATGTGAAGTATTTTCCAGGTGGTTTCCAGGATTTTCCAGGACTTTCCAGGTGGTTCCAGGACTTGGTGATGGACCCATGACCTTCCCCAGATCCTAACACCCCGCCATGCAAAATTTCAGCCCAATCCATCCTTTGTGGACGTAAGGTGTTTTCCAGGTGTTTTCCAGGATTTTCCAGGTCTTTACAGGTGGTCCCAGGACTTGATGACATGCCCATGACCTTCCCCCTGATCACTACCCCCCTCCATGCAAAATTTCAGCCCAATCCGAACTGGGCTGTGGGCATGAGGTGTTTTCAAGGGCGTTTCCAGGATTTCCCAGGACTTTCCAGGTGATTCCAGGACTTTCCAATCTGCTCATGACCTTCCCCAGATCATAACCCACCTCCATGCAAATTTTCAGCCCAATCCGACCTGTAGTGTTAGAATAGAGACAGATACACATATAGTGGTATGGTCAACATTCTCTACTTTCCTCAGCTGAACAGATAGCCAGACATTGTGCTGAAAGGAAGGGGCCCTGAGTTAGAATCTCGCATGGTCATACTTTTTCCTTACACTTAAAGTATACTACTAGTATACTTACTTAGTATACTACTAGTATACTGAATTGGGCCGATTTAGTGCCAATTTAGTGTCAAGAAGTATTAGGCAAGTATACTTGGAGTATACTACCAGTATATTGATATTAGTATACTTGGTGCATAAAGTATACTGAATTGGGCCAATTTAGTGCCAAGAAGTATTAGGCAAGTACACTTGGAGTATACTACTAGTATATTGATATTAGCATACTTGGTGCATAAAGTGTATTTGAGTATGTAAGTATACTTGCATAAAAGTATACTTGGAAATACACTTGGTCTTTACTTAAGTTTACTTAATAAAATAAACTTGAAGTATACTTCTTTCTGCTAAGGGCCAGCCAGACTCAGTGAATGACCTTGAAGCCTTGTGTCTGACCTTCTGTCAGTCTCTAGATATTCTGTCATCAATAGTTTCTGTACAGATTATAACAGATCACCTATAGTCCTACAGGGAAAGCATGAGTGGATTTGAGGGATGTCTGGCAGCCGCAGCAGTAATGCTTAAATGACAATTGGAAAATTATGACTAGTTATCACCACACATCCGGTACAACAGACAGTTAGGACATGAAGATGCAGCTGTGTTTCTGTGGTCAAGAGACTGTCACCTAGAGACACATGGTACAAACAAGAGACACATGTGGAGAGAAGATCAGCCCACACATGCAACAAGATCCTTCATGTAAGGAAGTCAATTTAATTAACAGTAATGCAACATTTTGCATGTAAGTTAGAACAAGAGCAAGTATTTTACCAAGTAGATTTTATGCAGAGAAATGGTGGCATATTAAATGAAATTATATTGAATTATTAAAAAAAGAATGCAACTCAACTCCTCAGTGTTGTCGTGGAGGTAAACATTTCTTAATTAACTATTTACTGATTGCAGAATGTAAAAATCTATCTTACTTTGTATTGTCATTTGAATTTGTTCACAAATGCTACAACTGATGGGAGGAGCTTACATTAAGCAAATTCCGTCAGAGATACAATTCATGTCATAGCGTATTTATAAGGGTTTCATAGATTTGAAGACATACTAACGATACTGTAAACATGGCTTCGAGAAAAGTAATGCTCTTGGTGGTTGCTCTGTTTCTTTCCGTGGGTGTTGAGTGTCAGACCATCACAGAGTCTGAACCCCTGGTGAAAAGGCCTGGAGAATCCGACAGACTCACCTGCACAGCCTCTGGATTTAACTTTAGAGGCTCAGTTTGGAACTGGATCAGACAGGCTCCTGGTAAAGGACTAGAGTGGGCCGGGCTCGGGCCCGAACATGTAGGGCCTGGGCTCTGCTAGGGCCTACAGATTTTAGGCCCGTGCAGGGCTCTAACTGACATTCCACTATAAAAGTTATTTGTTCTAGACTAGTAATAACCATCCAAATCCTCCACTGCCACCTTTTGAAATCCTAGTCTTGAAAATAAAATCTTGTTTCTTCCATTTTATTGGGTGATATCCCAAGGATTTACACCATTGGCTTCATCAGTTTTTTTTTTCATTTCTTGAGCGTCCTCACTTCACAGGTCTGTTCAATCCAACATTCACATTGAATGCACAAAGTGTAATTATTAGGAATTTGCTTTACACATTTCATTATTTTCAAAATAAACCTTTAAAAACATGTTTGTTAACATACATGTATGTAGATATTATACAGTAGGAATAAAATTATCTTCAACCCTTGCTTGTAACGGGACAATCCATCCTTTTATAGCATGTCAGTGTCTCTTCTATGCAAAGTTGACTTCCTTATAAACAGTTCATGTCACGCTGTCAGTTGAGGCAGATGAAGAGAAGCTTCAACACCAACCATGTTCTCTGTAGCTCTGCTGCTGCTGCTGGCTGCTGGATCCTGTAAGTCTCTTTGAGGGAGAAACACTAAGTTTGATCTCAGTGCACCAGCTGATCATTCTTACTACACTGTAAAACATTGAAATATTCAATATGTTTTCCTCCACAGGTGTGAAAGGAGAAACGCTGACACAGCCAGCCTCTCTGACTGTCCAGCCAGGTCAACCTCTGACCATCACCTGTCAGGTCTCTTATTCTTTTAGTAGCTATTACACAGCTTGGATCAGACAGCCTGCAGGGAAAGGACTGGAGTGGATTGGAATGGAAGCTGCTGCAGGAAACACACCATACTACAAAGATTCACTAAAACACAAGTTTAGTATCTTTTTAGATTCTTCCAGCAAAACAGTGACTCTAAACGGACAGAATCTGCAGCCTGAAGACTCTGCTGTGTATTATTGTGCCAGACAGCCACAGTAACACAGACCATCAGTAGACCTGTACAAAAACCCCTCAGTCACTGAACACGTATACATGAAGCCACCAGAGGAGGCGCCATCAGATCACTATACATTCAAGGCCAGTTCACAGACAAAGAGGAAAAATATAGCAGTGACAAAATTGAAAGCACATGAAATTAATCATGAATAAATATTTATCTGAAATAATTAATAAAGATCAAAATAATCACCATCTTGTTTATGTTCATACATCATCTCGTAGCCGACAGAAACATACAAATAAATGAATGATTTGCTTGGAGCCAGAGAGGTGTCAATAGGGTTTTGGCACGCAGATTTAGAGGTGTGTTCAAGCTCGGAAACTATCTCGATCTATAATGCTCAAACATTCTTTTATTTTGTATTTTTTACCTGTGGGTCAAATTTAACCCAGATAATCTCTGTGTACAGTGAACATTCATTCTCCAATATCACAAAAACAATAACTGAGAGAAAGGTCCAATCCAGTACTACCCCCCCTGCCTGTGAGGAGGAGTCAATGCAAAACTTACATGTCTTCCATCTCTACTTATCTGACTGCAGAGAGGATGACAGAGAACAGTGGCCACACAGTTTAACATGATGGGCTTTAAGACAGGACTGCTGCTCTTAGCTATCTGCTGCACAGGTGAAGCTTTTGACTCATCTGGATTTGATGTTGTCTCCATTAAAGTTAGTAACTTAATGCATGTGATGTTTTCTGGTTTGTCTTGACAGGTGTTGATGGTCAGACTCTGACAGAATCTGAAGCAGTGGTTAAAACACCTGCAGAATCCCACAGATTGACCTGTACAGCCTCTGGATTCACCTTCAGTGACTACTGGATGCATTGGATCAGACAGGCTCATGGAAAAGGACTGGAGTGGATTGCCTCCATCTATACTAGCAGCATCTATTACGCTCAGTCAGTCCAAGGCCGGTTCACCATCTCCAGAGACAACAGCAGACAGCAGGTGTATCTCCAGATGAACAGTCTGAAGACTGAAGACTCTGCTGTTTATTATTGTGCTCGACAACCACAGTGACTGGAGTTGGTTGAGCAGCTGTACAAAATCCGACAGTAGGCTACTCTTTCTGTGACCCCCTTTGTGTGTGTGTGTGTGTGTGTGTGTGTGTGTGTCTCTCTCTCTCTCTCTCTCTCACACACACACACACACACACACACACACACACACACACACACACACACACACACACACACCACACCACACCCCACCACACCACACCACAGACAGCAACGAGTGAATAAAGATGAATGAACATCACACAGCAAGAACCAAGAACAATGAATTACATTAAAAGAGTAGAACACACTGCTGCTCTTAGCGATCTGCTGGACAGGTTAAGCTGACTTGAGTGGATTGCCAGCATCAGATATGACAGTGCTTCCTTCTTCTCCTCTCAGTCAATCATTGTTTCATTGTTTTTCACCATTTCTTTCATTGTTTTTAGGAGTGTTTTGCAGACTGAACCTTTAAACACATTTTCTTTAATATGGATCTTCATGAACATGAGGAATTAGGACTCAAACTCTCTTCAACTCTTGAATGCTTGTAATGGGACAAAATCCCTCCTTTTATAGCATGTCAGTGTCTCTTCTATGCAAAGTTGACTTCCTTCCAGTCTGCTAGTAGCTGTAACTTTGTAAGTATTATTGGTTTTATATTTCCTTATTTCTCACAATTTCTTTCATTGTTTTTAGGGGTGTTTTGCTGTCCCAGTGTCACCTGCTTGAGAATACAGTGATCTAAACACTTCAGTAAATGAATAAACAGACTCAACCTTTAAACACATTTTCTTAAATATATCTCTTCATGAATATTAGGAATTAGGAATCAAATTCTCTTCAATTCTTGAATGTTTGTAATGGGACAATCCCTCCTTTTATAGCATGTCAGTGTCTCTTCTATGCAAAGTTGACTTCCTTCCAGTCTGCTATAAACAGTTCATGTCATGCTGTCAGTTGAGGCAGATGAAGAGAAGCTTCAACACAACCATGTTCTCTGTAGCTCTGCTGCTGCTGCTGGCTGCTGGATCCTGTAAGTCTCTTTGAGGGAGAAACACTAAGTTTGATCTCAGTGCACCAGCTGATCATTCTTACTACACTGTAAAACATTGAAATATTCAATATGTTTTCCTCCACAGGTGTGAAAGGAGAAACGCTGACACAGCCAGCCTCTCTGACTGTCCAGCCAGGTCAACCTCTGACCATCACCTGTCAGGTCTCTTATTCTGTTAGTAGCTATCACACAGCTTGGATCAGACAGCCTGCAGGGAAAGGACTGGAGTGGATTGGAATGAAAGCAGGAAGCACAGCTTACTACAAAGATTCACTAAAAAACAAGTTTAGTATCTCTTTAGACTCTTCCAGCAACAGAGCGACTCTAAATGGACAGAATCCGCAGCCTGAAGACTCAGCTCTCTATTATTGTGCCAGACAGCCACAGTAACACAGACCATCAGTAGACCTGTACAAAAAACCCTCAGTCCCTGAACAGTTGTACATGAAGCCACCAGAGGAGGCGCCATCAGCGCACTAATGATGTCTTGGACTATTTTCAATAATGTAGACTACTTAACAGCCAATGCCCAGTTCGTCATATGACAGTGCACGCCCCCTTTCTTTGAGGATGTATAACCCATTCATTGTTAGGCTCGCCCCCTTTCTCTGATGCTGTCTCCTCACCCATTCACAGTTTACCACACATGTGGCAAGAACCAATCAGCCCAAGGTATTCCTCTCCAGCTGATCCCAATCACCTAATCAGCGTAGTATATCAGGGTCCATGTTTTACTCTGTTTGCTATGTGCTGTGTATGTGCCATGTCATTCTCAGTTGCTGATCATCATCGCTGAAGCAGTTGTTTTCGCCCCACCTCCTCCCCTGACCACCACCATCGGTCATGACTCCTGATTGAAGAATTCCCTATGGGGGATTTCCTATCCTATTCTTCACTGACGACGCCCTCTCATCATCTCAGGAGAGCGTCATCATATCATGGAGTCATACGCCAAAATTAATTTGTATCATTAAAGCTTGTTATACTTTCTATTAGTCTCTCATTATTGAAATACATTCAAGGCCAGTTTCGTTCACTGAGAAAGAGGAAAACATATCTTTGAATACATAGGACAAAGTGAAAAGGATCCAAATTCTACGTTCTCAGAATAAATATTTTCCTGACTGATAATACTAATAGACATTCAGCTAACAAGGATTAACAATCTAATTTAAATGTTGTCTTAAAATGGATCCTACATGTAACTTGAATAGCAATCAATGGTGTTTGTTTCTTTCATGTTGGCAATTCTTTTGTAAGAGTTCAGATTTTATTTCAAAATATTCAATTAAGTAATCTTATTTAGATGAAACCGTACTCTTCATACTTTAACCCTCTGAAGTACCAAACAGTTCAGTTAAAACACCAACATGTATGCTGCTGCTGGTAATCAGGTCATGTTGTAAATTCACTTGATGTGTCTGCTGCTGTGCAGCCTGTGCTGGATTATATTATTGAAACTTTCTTGTGCTGCTTTGGTTTGATTCTTCATGCTCTTTTTGGCCGACACCCGATACACTTTGAGACTGAGTTGAGCACACCAGTTCTGTTGACTTAAACTTTGCATGAGGACAAGAAGTGTATGATAATAATGTCTAATCTATTTCTACTGTGTTTTGTCAGCTGTGTTCAGTGACACTGACCCCCCTTAGCAAAAGGAAGTGTATACAAGTGTACAATTAGTATACTTTAGTACACTTCTTTTAAACTTAAAATGAGAGTATACTTTCAGTTTACTTTTTATATACTTATCAAATATATACTTATAAAAAAATTACTTAAGTATACTTACACTTGAGTATACTTATACTTAAGTGTACTTACACAGTATACAGTATACTTACATTTAAGTATGCTTATACTTAAGTGTACTTATACAGTATACAGTATACAGAAAAGTCTAAGTATACTTGGCTTGTACTTGTACTTAAACTTGTGATTGAGATACACACAAGAAAGGTATAAATAAGTATTCTTGCCTTATACAGAAAGTATAAGTATACTTGGCTTGTAGTTGATTTGTTTTATTTGAAGTAGGCTACAGCAGTTCTACATATAAAATGGAAAAATCAGGATATCACAATAAATCCCAGAGGCTTATTTCCATGTGGTCCCTTATAGTCGATAGCCTATTAAATACTTTTTCAGACATATCGGTTTCTTTGAGGTAGTATACACCATACACATTTGGCTGATTTTATTGACAATTCTTCCATGTGTGAGAGTAGCAGACTTGATGTATACTGGCTGCTAAGGCAGTACCAGAATATATGGAGTGCTTGAGTGATGTCACTCAGCACACAATTGCTCAACTTCACATCACTGATGCCATCACTCACTGATGACCACCACTGATGATGTCATAGATGTGATGATGTCATAGACATTGTGACATCATCAGTGATGATGTCATAGACATTCATTCATTCATATGAATGAATGGTATCATCAGAGGGACAATTGAAACAGAGAAACAAACAGACAAACAGAGCCCATGCTCCCTTTTATAAGCACAATTAAAGCAATACAACTGTGCCTTTTGCTTCGCCGGAAATTATGGTGGTGTCCAGACATGGTTTCCAGAAGTACACAACCTGCCTATGACCATCCCCTGATCACAACCCACCGCCATGCAAATATTCAGCACAATGCCACCTGGGGTGTGGGTGTCAGGTGTTTTCCAGGACTTTCCAAGTGGTTCCAGGACTTGATGATGTGCCCATGACCTTCCCCGGATCATAACCCTCTGCCATGCAAGATTTCAGCCCAATCTGACCTGGGGTGTGGATGTGAAGTATTTTCCAGGTGGTTTCCAGGACTTTCCAGGACTTTCCAGGTGGTTCCAGGACTTGGTGATGGACCCATGACCTTCCCCAGATCCTAACACCCCGCCATGCAAAATTTCAGCCCAATCCGTCCTGTGTGGGCGTAAGGTGTTTTCCAGGTGTTTTCCAGGATTTCCCAGGTCTTTCCAGGTGGTCCCAGGACTTGATGACATGCCCATGACCTTCCCCCTGATCACTACCCCCCTCCATGCAAAATTTCAGCCCAATCCGAACTAGGCTGTGGGCATGAGGTGTTTTCCAGGTCATTTCCAGGATTTCCCAGGACTTTCCAGGTGATTCCAGGACTTTCCAATCTGCTCATGACCTTCCCCAGATCATAACCCACCTCCATGCAAATTTTCAGCCCAATCCGACTTGTAGTGTTAGAATAGAGACAGATACACATATAGTGGTATGGTCAACATTCTCTACTTTACTCAGCTGAATGGATAGCCGGACATTGTGCTGAAAGGAAGGGGCCCTGAGTTTGAATCTCGCATGGTCATACTTTTTCCTTACACTTAAAGTATACTACTAGTTACTTAGCTCATTCACCGCCAAAGACGTCTTTGACGTGTTATCAGGAATAGCCATCCACGCCAAAGACGTGTTTGACGTGTTTTTGTTTTTATTAGTGCAGCGCGTAGTTCAAAGACTTCCCCAGCCTGTGACATGTTATCAGGTCCCTAGCCTCAAAGTCAAAGCCGACAACACGTTATCAAACACATACCGCAGCTGTTGTTTTGAAATGGAAGAGGAGGAGAAAACGTTAGGGTTGTGCTACAACCCAGGTTTTACGAGTGAGAACGAGAGCTCTCACTAGTGCCTACTTCGCTGCGTACGCAGCATTATGGAAGACTGTCATTTTTGCTCCAAAAATTACTTTAAATTAAAACCTGACCACGCCCCTTTAGGTGACGTGGTGCCCCCCTGGGCTGACTGCTCGCCCCCGTGACTACGTCACGGCCAGTCACCCCAGGGGCCGCCACTCATTTCTTCCAGCCAGCTGAGATCCGACGCACCCAGAGACGCATCGACGCAGCAAGGCTGGGTAGTGAGAGCTCTCGTTCTCACTCGTAAAACCTGGGTTGTAGCACAACCCTAACGTTTTACTTCGTTTCGAACTCAAGCTCTCACTAGTGCCTCCATTCAACCGACCTTGCTGCCGGGAGCACCCCACAGGGCGACCCGAAAGGCACCGGTGAACCACGGCCATATGGCAACGTTTATGCCTAACCGTCTGACATATTAGAGTGGCAACGATACTACTTCTTGCCACCGACAGCACCGCGTGCGCGAACTGCGCACCGGACACGTCGAGACTGTAGTACCTGACAAAAGTGTGATGAGAGGACCATGAGGCCGCGGCACACATGTCCTCCACCGACACACCGCGCAACAACGCAGAGGATGTCGCAACACCTCGCGTAGAAAGCGCCTTGATACCCTCCTGGGGAACCTTGCCCACGGCAGAGTATGCCAACGCGATCGCCTCCACTATCCAGTGTGATAAGCGATCCTTGGAAAGGGGTCCGCCCTGGACCCTTTGCCCAAAGCAAACCAACAGCTGATCTGTAATGCGTAAAGAACGCGTCCTGGCCACATAGGCCGAGAGCGCCCTTACGGGGCACAGCATGAGCAAACGTCTCTCCTCGCCCGTCTCTAACTGAACGGCGGGGGACAGAATGCTGATAAGTCTATGACCATAGACCTAAAGCTGGCATTAATAATCTTAGGTTGGTACGCCGGGTTAGGTCACAACGTAACCCTGCGCCCATCATTACCACACAGGCCTGCTGCACCGAGAGGGCAATCAGGTCACCAACTCTCTTTCCTGACGACAAGGCCAGCAGCAGCGCGGTCTTTAAAGACAGAACCCTTAAATCGGCGGAGTCCAAGGGCTCAAACGGAAGACCCGTTAGCCCGTCCAGCACCGTAACCAGGTCCGATTTGGGGGAAAAAACGCACCGCGACGGCGGGCGCAGTTTACGCGCCCCCTTCATGAGGCGCAAGACCAAAGGGTACGCCCCCACGGGGCTCCCTTCAATTCCCCTATGGCAAGCAGAATCGCGGCTATCGTACACCTTAAACGACTGCGAGGACTGACCCGCGTCAAACAGGCTCTGAAGGAAACAGAGAACTGGTCGCACACTGCAGTTCACTGGATCCACGCCCTTACTTGCTGCATAGTGCATCCCACATTATCAGGCAAGCCCTGGGCTAGCAACTGGTCCGGTTCAGGAGCCAGACCGCTAGCTTCCACCTGCCTTGGGAGGGGTGGCACACCTCCCCCTCCGCCTGGGATAGGAGATCGGCCCGTACCGGCAATGCCCAGGGCGGATCTTGCGCCAGGGAGACCAGGTCCGCAAACCATGTCTGCCTGCCAAACAGACTAAAACGAGCCGGAGGCGCTGTTCCCTCACCCTGTCCCACACCTGACGGATCAGGGGGGGTCGGGGGAAACGCATAGAGCCCCTCCCTCGGCCACGCGTGCGCTTTTAGCGCGTCATGACCTAACGGGGGCTGTCCTCCTGGATCGAGAACCACAGTGGGCAGTGTGTCGCGCGCCGCGATGCGAGAGATCGACGCAGGCGCGACCAACCCTGGCCCAAACCTGTTCCATCACCCGAGGGTGGAGGCACCACCCCGTATAACGGGGATTGCCTCGAGACAGCAGGCCGGTCGTAACTCCGCCGTCCCGGCAGATAGACCGCTGACACTAAAAGGAGACGGGGAAACACCCACAGGTGAATCCCCGCTATGGTTCAGCGCCCCCGACCGCACACCGCCCTGTTTGTTCAGGTGGGCGATCGCTGCCCTATTGTCCGAGCGAATCAGCACATGGTGCCCATGTGTGAGCCGCTGCAAGTGTTACCTCCGCAGGCCGGGGGGACTGTGGAGGCAACGTTCTCTTTCGAGTCTGGCCGCACGCGGACTTGTCCGGCAGTGCGGTCCCCAAGAGAGCTCCCAACCAACAATGGGCCCACGGCGCCATTGATGGTGGGCTTGTCCTGAGGCAGAGCCCGGCGAATCGCCTTCAGCTCTAGCACGATTATGTGGCGAAGCTCCTGAGCCCGAAGCCTGAGAACCCTATTTGGACCACGAGAGCATGTGTAGCCTCCCTAGCGGGAGCACATGCAGTGCTGAGGCCATCAGGCCCAACATTACTGTGCACTGATGCACTGACACCGAGGGCACAGACCTAACGTCCTTGGCTTGCTGTCCGAACCGTGCGCGCCTGTCGCTCTGGCGAAAGGCTCGCAGGAAGTATAGCTCGAGCCCCAGGAAGGTCGCTGCCTGCGCTGGGACGAGGTAACTCTTCTGCCAGTTCACCAAAAACCCTAAGGTTTGCCGGTGATCGGTCACCACCTTGGTATGTTCCGCGGCACAGACCCTCGAGTCGGCCGCTACGAGAACGTCGTTGAGATATAGGGAGGCGCGGAGGGGAGCCACGGCTGCCTCCACGCACACCGTGAGGGTTCGCGGGCTCAAAGACATGCCGAATGGCAAGCCACAGAACTCGTAAGCCTTCCCCCGGAAGGAGAACCTCAGGTATTTCCTGTGTCTCCTGACCATGTGGACATGGAAGACCGCACCTTCCAGATCCCTGGAAGTAAGAAATCCCCCTGTCTCAACTTGAACAGGTGGTGAAGAAAGCATTCGGGATGGGCCAATTTTGGACGCATGTAGCCGTCCATGGCCTCCTCCTCCACGGCCCGATCGGGGGTCCCGTCGAACGTGGGTGGGCAAACTGTAGCGCGTATCCCCTCTGGAGGGTGCGCCGTAATGGGGACGGGGGAACATAGATGCTCCCAGGCATCGAGCCTGTTGGACAAGATGGTCTCTTGTGGCCAACGGAGCGGAACCCGTTCCACCACTCGGATCATACTCTCTCCCTCAATGTCCCCATAGGAGACAGTGAACAGTCATCAAAAACAGAGAGCATATGAACTGAATCAAGTCTCTCTGCCCGCTTCGCGCTCAGAAGAGAGTATCACCGTCTCATCATCGTGGATAGCGAGACTGAACAATTTAGAAACACATTTCTCAAGTTAGAAACTATAGAAATGATCCCTGAATATAGTCATGAGCATATTGCTGGGCCCCGGGACCTTTCGATCCGGTGCCCTGATGGGGGGCGGGCCGTGAGAGGCTACGCCCCCCCGCCGCATGGACAGTTCCGTAGAAGCTGTGCATGCTGGGGGAGAACTTCTTACGCAAGCTCCGCCTACTGACGCGCTGTTGTATCGAAGTAACCCCCCCCCCCCCCCCCTGCCGTGCGCCTTTCGCAGGCTGGGGGGACTGCGGAGGTAACGTTCTCTCTCGAGACGCACGTGGACTTGTCCGACAGTGCGGCCCCCAGGCGAGCTCCCGACCAGCAATGAGCTGTTGGCGCCATTGATGGTGGGCTGTCCTAGGAGCCTCTAGCCGAGGCCAGGCCGTAGCCATGGACCAAGGCGAGCCTTGATGCTGGGTATGAGACCCTGGGCGAGCTCCCGACCGAACTCAGGCCTTGGGCACCGAGGACGGTGGGTCTAAAGCTACAAGCCGCAGGCTGGAACTAAGCCCAGCCTTGGTGAGCCAACCGGTGGGCTTGACCTGGGCGCCGCCAACCGAGGCCAGGCCGTGGCCATGGACCAAGGTGCGCCGTACCCCCAGCCAGGCTCCCTGCACTTGTAGGGGGCACCCCAACAAGGGAGTGCGACCCATGGAGAGCTCCCAACCACCCCGGGCCTTGGGCACCAAGGGCGGTGGGCTTGTCCTTAGAGCTACAAGCCAAAGGCTGGCACTGAGCCCAGACCTTGGCGAGCTGTAAGCCCTGCTGGACACGTAGCGCCAGCAAGGAGCAGTATGTCTATTGTAGCGGAGGTATCTCGCGCCCAATGTACTTACTAGCACACAGATACTAACTACACGGGTGCACGCCAGCTATCTGCAAAATGCTATCGTTCTGTGCTAAACAGTACTAATATTGCTATCTGCACCTATGCAAGGCAGGCTAGCTTTAACACTTCTTTGAGAGCGGCCTTGGCCAGCTCTCAAGAGCTTAGCTGCGGACCAGACCGAGGGTTCAAGGCGCCTGTGCAGCGTGCTCGTGCCCAAGGCCGAACACGCACTTAACGTGCCGATTCATACTCGGCCAAGTAATTTTACACACGGCCCATCCCCTCCCTGACCTTCCCTGCTCAGTAGCAAGAGGAAGCAGGAAGCTAACCACTAATAGCAAGCTCCCGCAGGGCGCACCCTATTAGCGGGAGTACCGCTTAAGCAAGCTAGCAAAAAGCACATGCTAAACAGTAAGCAACCCGGAGGCTAGCGAACGTGCGCGTGCAATGGTAACGTAAGCGGCAATAGCCCAACCCGAAGGGGGGGCACCAATACCCACAACCTGTTAACCCGAGAGAACAGACGTGGAAGCCACTAGCTAAGCTAGCATAAGCACTGAGAGACAAGCGTGCGCTAACACAAGCCTGCGCACAGGCCAGTGCAGCGCGTCTCTACCCTGAGTAACACAGGGAAGCAAGCGTGGCCGCGAGCATTAGGCCAGCGGCCCGCGAAGCTAGTCAATCTCAGAAGAAACTCCTCAGAGGGAGTTGCAATCTAGTAGATGCTACTTGCACGAGGCAAGCAAACACTTAGCAGACAAGCAAGCTGGCTAAGATGGCGTAAGTACTGAGAGAAGCGGCCCACACAAGGTGCGGGGCGAGCTCACCTAGCTAGCGAAACGCCCAGCTAAAATCTCAGACGCCAGTAAAAGCTACACTACATTCATGTAGGTCCCAGCAATGCCTGTTCAATTCATTGTGCCGGTCGTAATAGGCCAGCGTAGCCTCACAGCTAATACAGCACCTAGCTGTTCCCCCCTCTCTGTGTCTAACAGGAAAACGGGGTTAACGTGCAAGCTAAGCCTGCACCGTAAGAGCTGGAGTACTACACATCGCTAGATACTGGCTGCACGGGGGCAAGCTAGCTAACTAGCTAATTCACTGAAGAGCATTACTACTCTCGCTTAAGGCGCGCCCTACAAGAGGTAGCTGGCGCGAACACTTAGCACACAGACACTAACTGCACGTGTGCAAGTTAGCTATCTGTGCTACAAGGTAGTACAAGCTAGCTGCACTGAGCAAACTAGCTAACTATCTAACGCGCGTGCTCTAAAGCCGGCGTTCCTAAAGTACCTAGCAACAGAAGCAACCGCACGAATGCATCTAGCTATCTGTGACAACTGTGCTATTTAGCCTGTTGTTCTAGTGCTAACGGTACAAGCTATTCTGCATGTATGCAAACCTAGCTAGAGTTATGAGTGCAGACCTGAGTCATGCGCTCGAGCCTTTCTTTTTAACAACGTTAACCCAGCCGGGGAAACGTCAATACATGCACTGTACGGCGACAGTAATACATGCACAGCACTGCGCAGCGGCAGTATTATAAAACAACAGTTAGCAAGAAGATACTCTTAGCTTGGATGACTTGATCCGATGCCGCTGGTGAAGAGAACAGGAACGGGTCCCCGAATCCTGATTTATCTCGTCCACGCGAACCTCTCGAAGGTGGGCAAATTAACCGGAGCGAGTCTATTTGTCCAAGCTATGAAGAGCACTGAGCTAACTGCGGAGCTTAAGAAAACGACGTCCTCCTGCTGGCTGGAAGAAGCGAAGAGTGACGGCCCCTGGGGTGACTGGCCGTGACGTAGTCACGGGGGCGAGCAGTCAGCCCAGGGGGGCACCACGTCACCTAAAGGGGCGTGGTCAGGTTTTAATTTAAAGTAATTTTTGGAGCAAAAATGACAGTCTTCCATAATGCTGCGTACGCAGCGAAGTAGGCACTAGTGAGAGCTTGAGTTCGAAACGAAGTAAAACGGAGAAACGCTGCCTGTTGCATAGAGGAGAAACGCCATTGAAACACCCCTCGGCGCGCTGTGCTGGTCGCCTTGCTGCAGGGCGAACCTGGATTGAGTTGTTCGCGGTAGTCAAACCAACATGATCGATCCGGTTCCAGCGCCTGGTCCCAAAGCCAAGCCGACCCCGTTCCTGTGTCGCAGCATTCGTCCCAGCCCGAACGAGAGGAGGAAAACGATGCAGAGGCAGAGGAGGCTAGACGCTGATCTCAGACCAGTTTGGTGTTCCCCTCCTATGCTAATTTGCGGGGCGATCAGTAGTGTTCCCTGGGAAGAGGTGCGATCCAGCAGCAGCTGTGGACAGAACTCTCTCTCTGTGTGTGTGTGTGTGTGTGTGTGTGTGTGTGTGTGTGTGTGTGTGTGTGTGTGTCTGTCTGTCTGTCTGTCTGTCTGTCTGTCTGTCTGTCTGCTCACTCACTCACTCACACTGAGTAAACTGTATTGTTGAATGTAAAAAAAGCACTTCATGTATATATATATATATATATATATATATATATATATATATATATATATATATATATATATATATTTTTTTTTTTTGGTCATTTGTGTCATAACGAATAATATTTACATGTCTGATGTCAATACAGTTCAAAATAAAAGAATTGAGAGCGAGTTCTGCCTGAGATTGTGTGCTTTACAAAAATGCCATTTTCTGCAATTTCTCTTCTCAGAGAGACCTTTTTGGTGAAAACAGCGTGTATATAAATGGCTATAAGTAGAGTACAGAACATGCTAAAAGCTCACTTTTTTTTTCCTGGTGAACCCAGAGACGTACATCTTCATTTTGAGGTATTGCAAATCACTTTGGTGCTAATAGATAATTTACTGTGGGTCTTGAAAGATGACCAACAATTATGAAAATCTTTGGCCTGTGCTAAATATTGGCAGTCCTAAACTGGCCATGAATGAGTTAGTATAATACTAGTATACTGAATTGGGCCAATTTAGTGCCAATTTAGTGTCAAGAAGTATTAGGCAAGTATACTTGGAGTATACTACTAGTATATTGATATTAGTATACTTGGTGCATAAAGTATACTGAATTGGGCCAATTTAGTGCCAAGAAGTATTAGGCAAGTACACTTGGAGTATACTACTAGTGGCCTTGTGGTCTGAGTGTCCGCCCTGAGACTGGGAGGTCGTGAGTTCGATCCCCGGCCGAGTCATACCAAAGACTATAAAAATGGGACCCATTTGCCTCCCTGCTTGGCACTCAGCATCAAAGGGTTGGAATTGGGGGGTTAAATCACCATGTGATTCCCGAGCGTGGCGCACGCTGCCGCTCACCGCTCCCCCAGGGGATGGGTCAAATGCGGAGAACAAATTTCACACATTGTGTGACAATCAGTGGGACTTTACCTTACTTTACCTTTATTGATATTAGTATACTTGGTGCATAAAGTGTATTTGAGTATAAGTATACTTGCATAAAAGTACACTTGGAAATACACTTGGTCTTTACTTAAGTTTACTTAATAAAATAAACTTGAAGTATACTTCTTTTTGCTAAGGGCCAGCCAGACTCAGTGAATTACCTTGAAGCCTGGTGTCTGACCTTCTTCTGTCAGTCTCTAGATATTCTGTCATCAATAGTTTCTGTACAGATTATAACAGGTCACCTATAGTCCTACAGGGAAAGCATGAGTGGATTTGAGGGATGTCTGGCAGCCGCAGCAGTAATGCTTCAATGACAATTGGAAAATTATGTCTATTATCCCCACACATCCGGTGCAACAGACAGTTAGGACATGAAGATGCAGCTGCGTTTCTGTGGTCAAGAGACTGTCACCTAGAGACACATGGTATAAACAAGAGACACATGTGGAGAGGAGATCAGCCCACACATGCAACAAGATCCTTCATGTAGGGAAGTCAATTTAATTAACAGTAATGCAACATTTTGCATGTAAGTTAGAACAAGAGCAAGTATTTTACCAAGTAGATTTTATGCAGAGAAATGGTGGCATATTAAATGAAATTATATTGAATTATTAAAAAAAGAATGCAACTCAACTCCTCAGTGTTGTCTTGGAGGTAAACATTTCTTAATTAACTATTTACTGATTGCAGAATGTAAAAATCTATCTTACTTTGTATTGTCATTTGAATTTGTTCACAAATGCTGCAACTGATGGGAGGAGCTTACATTAAGCAAATTCCGTCAGAGATACAATTCATGTCATAGCGTATTTATAAGGGTTTCATAGATTTGAAGACATACTAACGATACTGTAAACATGGCTTCGAGAAAAGTAATGCTCTTGGTGGTTGCTCTGTTTCTTTCCGTGGGTGTTGAGGGTCAGACCATCACACAGTCTGAACCCCTGGTGAAAAGGCCTGGAGAATCCGACAGACTCACCTGCACAGCCTCTGGATTTAACTTTAGAGGCTCAGTTTGGAACTGGATCAGACAGGCTCCTGGTAAAGGACTAGAGTGGATCGCCTTGGTGCACACATCCAGTACTCCCATCTACTACTCCCAGTCAGTCCAGGGCAGATTCACCATCTCCAGAGATGACTCCAGCAGTAAGGTGTATCTACAGATGAACAGTCTGAGGACGGAGGACACAGCAGTGTATTACTGTGCCCGACAGACACAGTGAGAGACAATAATAGGAAAGACGTACAAAAACGACTTCCTCTATTTACCACCACCAGTAGACTCAGTTCGGGATTTGTATTTGAATTTGGAACAATTTTTTGTGAATATATCATTCAGTATCAAATACTGACATAGAGCCCTGTATTCTGGCATTGATAGGCTTAGGCTATTTTAAATTGCTCAAACACATAAGGTCTGGGGGGAGAGGGTGGGGCCAGGCCCGGGCTCGGGCCCGAACATGTAGGGCCTGGGCTCTGCTAGGGCCTACATATTTTAGGCCCGTGCTGGGCTCTAACTGACATTCCACTATACAAGTAATTTTTTCTAGAGTAATAACCATCCAAATCCTCCACTGCCACCTTTTGAATCCTAGTCTTGAAAATAAAATCTTGTTTCTTCCATTTTATTGGGTGATATCCCAAGGATTTACACCATTGGCTTCATCAGTTTTTTTTTCATTTCTTGAGCGTCCTCACTTCACAGGTCTGTTCAATCCAACATTCACATTGAATGCACAAAGTGTAATTATTAGGAATTTGCTTTACACATTTCATTATTTTCAAAATAAACCTTTAAAAACATGTTCGTTAACATACATGTAGGTATTATACAGTAGGAATAAAAATATCTTCAACCCTTGCTTGAAACGGGACAATCCCTCCTTTTATAGCATGTCAGTGTCTCTTCTATGCAAAGTTGACTTCCTTCCAGTCTGCTATAAACAGTTCATGTCATGCTGTCAGTTGAGGCAGATGAAGAGAAGCTTCAACACAAACCATGTTCTCTGTAGCTCTGCTGCTGCTGCTGGCTGCTGGATCCTGTAAGTCTCTTTGAGGGAGAAACACAGACAGTTTGATCTCAGTGCACCAGCTGATCATTCTTACTACACTGTAAAACAATGAAATATTCAATATGTTTTCCTCCACAGGTGTGAAAGGAGAAACGTTGACACAGCCAGCCTCTCTGACTGTCCAGCCAGGTCAACCTCTGACCATCACCTGTCAGGTCTCTTATTCTGTTAGTGGCTATAACACAGCTTGGATCAGACAGCCTGCAGGGAAAGGACTGGAGTGGATTGGAATGAAAAATACTGGATATGAATACTACAAAGATTCACTAAAAAACAAGTTTAGTATCTCTTTAGACTCTTCCAGCAAAACAGTGACTCTAAATGGACAGAATCTGCAGCCTGAAGACTCTGCTGTGTATTATTGTGCCAGACAGCCACAGTAACACAAGCCATCAGTAGACCTGTACAAAAACCCCTCAGTCACTGAACACTTATACATGAAGCCACCAGAGGAGGTGCCCTCAGATCATTATACATTCAAGGTTCACAGACAAAGAGGAAAAATACAGAACTGGAAAAATTTAAAGGACATGAAATGAATCATGAATAAATATTTATCTTAAAAAATTAATAAAGATTAAAATAATCACCATCTTGTTCTTAAATCATCATATAGCTGACAGAAACATACAAATAAATGAATGAATGATTTGCTTGGAGCCACAGAGGTGTCAGTAGGTTTTGTCAAGATTTATTTTTTTAACCAAATTTGATTTGTGTTCTTTTCATATAAGACAATTAGGCTACTGATGTCAACATTTTAGGTGGGGACGTGATGACGTCAGATTTAGAGGTGTGTTCAGGCTCGGAAACGATCTCGATCTATAATGCTCAACATGTTTTTATTTTATTTTTTATTTTTTACCTGTGGGTCGAATTGTACCCAAATTGTACAGTGAACATTCATTCTCCAATATCACAACAATAACTAACAGAAAGGTCCAATCCAGTAATACCCCCCCTGTCTGTGAGGAGGAGTCAATGCAAAACGTACATGTCTTCCATCTCTACTTATCTGACTGCAGAGAGGATGACAGAGAACAGTGGCCACACAGTTTAACATGATGGACTCTAGGACAGGACTGCTGCTCTTAGCTATCTGCTGGACAGGTGAAGCTTTTGACTCATCTGGATTTGATGTTGTATCCATTAAAGTTACTAACTTAATGCATGTGATGTTTTCTGGTTTGTCTTGACAGGTGTTGATGGTCAGACTCTGACAGAATCTGAAGCTGTGGTTAAAAAGCCTGCAGAATCCCACAGATTGACCTGTACAGCCTCTGGATTCACCTTCAGCAACTACCATATGAACTGGATCAGACAGGCTCCTGGAAAAGGACTGGAGTGGATTGCTTTTATCTATACCGATGGTAGTGGCACCTTCTACTCTCAGTCAGTCCAAGGCCGGTTCACCATCTCCAGAGACAACAGCAGACAGCAGCTGTATCTCCAGATGAACAGTCTGAAGACTGAAGACTCTGCTGTTTATTATTGTGCTCGACAGCCACAGTGACTGGAGTTGGTTGAGCAGCTGTACAGAATCCTACAGTACTCAGACTGGCCTGTTAGACCCCCTCTGTCTCACATGATTCATCTCTTTGCTTCAAAAATAAATTAATAAAATTATGTATTTGTTCCCTGACACCATTTCTGAGTTAAGACAGTCACTGAACAAAAAACAATAAAAGACATCCTCAACCTCATCAGCATCAATTCCTTACAAAACCACAAACGCAAATACAGCAGGTGTGGTTGCTGAAAATCATCACCAAACAACAATTAGATTAAATAATTTAAACCAAAAACATCGCTATATATTATGCGGAATCACAAATGAGTTATATTCTGTTGAAGTAGGAAATGTTACAGCTCCTCTTTGAAAACATTAGAGGACAGTAAATGCAAAGTATCTCTTTCTTCAAGATGTAATCACTTCAGTGAATGAATGCAAAATCAACAGACTCAACCTTTAAACACATTTTCTTTAATATATCTCTTAATGAACATTAGGAATTCATGAATCAAATTCTCTTCAACTCTTGAATGCTTGTAATGGGACAATCCCTCCTTTTATAGCATGTCAGTGTCTCTTCTATGCAAAGTTGACTTCCTTCCAGTCTGCTATAAACAGTTCACATCATGCTGTCAGTTGAGGCAGATGAAGAGAAGCTTCAACACCAACCATGTTCTCTGTAGCTCTGCTGCTGCTGCTGGCTGCTGGATCATGTAAGTCTCTTTGAGGGAGAAAAACTAACAGTTGATCTCAGTGCAACAGCTGATCATTCTTACTACACTGTAAAACATTTACAAATTCAACATGTTTTCCTCCACAGGTGTGAAAGGAGAAACGTTGACACAGCCAGCCTCTCTGACTGTCCAGCCAGGTCAACCTCTGACCATCACCTGTCAGGTCTCTTATTCTCTTAGTAGCTATAACACAGCTTGGATCAGACAGCCTGCAGGAAAAGGACTGGAGTGGATTGGAATGAAACATACTGGAGCTGAATACTACAAAGATTCACTAAAAAACAAGTTTAGTATCACCGTAGACTCTTCCAGCAAAACAGTGACTCTAAACGGTCAGAATCTGCAGCCTGAAGACTCAGCTGTGTATTATTGTGCCAGAGAGCCACAGTAACACAGACCATCAGTAGACCTGTACAAAAACCCCTCAGTCCCTGAACAGTTGTAACATGAAGTCACCAGAGGAGGCGCCATTAACCCACTAAAACATTCAAGGCAAGTGCACAGACAAAGAGGAAAAATATAGCACTAACAAAATTGAAAGGACAAGGAATAAATCATGAATAGGTATTTAGCCTACCACTATCTTAAATAATTAAGAAACATCAAAATAATCACCATCTTGTCCATCTTCATAAATCATCATAGTACAGAAAAATAGAAATAATTAATGATTTTCTTGGAGCCAGAGAGGTGTCAGTACGTTTTGGCAAGAGCCTAGTCAAAAAAAAAATATATATATATTTTTTTTTGTTAACAAAATTTGATACAATGTGTTATTTTCATATAAGATAATTACAGATGTCAATACTTTAGGTGGTGACATGATGACGTCAGATTTAGAGGGGTGTTCAGGCTCGGAAACTATCTCAATCTATAATGCTCAAACACATTTAACTTTTTTATTTTTACCTGTGGGTCAAATTTAACCCAGATAATCTCTATGTAAAGTGAACATTCATTCTCCAATATCACAAAAACAATAACTGAGAGAAAGGTCCAATCCAGTACTACCCCCCCTGCATGTGAGGAGGAGTCAATGCAAAACTTAGATCTCTTCCATCTCTACTTATCTGACTGCAGAGAGGATGACAGAGAACAGTGGCCACACAGTTTAACATGATGGGCTTTAGGACAGGACTGCTGCTCTTAGCTATCTGCTGGACAGGTGAAGCTTTTGACTCATCTGGATTTGATGTTGTCTCCATTAAAGTTACTAACTTAATGCATGTGATGTTTTCTCGTTTGTCTTGACAGGTGTTGATGGTCAGACTCTGACAGAATCTGAAGCTGTGGTTAAAAAGCCTGCAGAATCCCACAGATTGACCTGTACAGCCTCTGGATTCACATTCAGCAGCTACCATATGGCCTGGATCAGACAGGCTCCTGGAAAAGGACTGGAGTGGATTGCTTTTATCTATACCGATAGTAGTGGCATCTACTACTCTCAGTCAGTCCGAGGCCGGTTCATCATCTCCAGAGACAACAGCAGACAGCAGCTGTATCTCCAGATGAACAGTCTGAAGACTGAAGACTCTGCTGTTTATTATTGTGCTCGAGAGCCAGTTGCTGGAGTTGGTTGAGCAGCTGTACAAAATCCTACAGTACTCAGACTGGCCTGTTAGACCCCCTCTGTCTCACATGATTCATCTCTTTGCTTCAAGAATAAATTAATACAATTATGTATTTGTTCCCTGACACCATTTCTGAGTTAAGACAGTCACTGAACAATAAACAATAAAACACATGATCCTCAATCTGATCAGTATCAATTCCTTACAAAACCACAAATGCCAATACAGCACTGTGGTTGTTGAAATAATAACCAAACGACAGTTAGATTAAATAATTTCAACCAAAAACATCTCTATATATATATTATGGGGAATCACAAATGAGTTATATCCTGCTGTTGAAGTCGAAAATGTTACAGTTCCCTTTTTTGAAAACATTAGAGCAGTGGTTCTCAAATGGGGGTCCGGGGACCCCCAGGGGTCCGTGGCACTTTGCCAGGGGGTCCGCGAAAGGTTTTCAGGAAAATAAAAATAAAAACGATATAATTTTTGTGTGTGCAAAAGCTTCATAGTTCAACGAAAATATGTTACCCTTTAAATCTAAAATGGTTCATGAATTACATTCTAATCTAACAAACCTATCAATTTAAAAGTCTAGCATGTTACCGTGGAAACAATTAAGCTTAGCCCAAAATCACAAATCAGAATGAGGGGGTCCCCGGTATATTTTCTATCTTGTAAGGCAGTGGTTCTCAAATGGGGGTCCGGGGACCCCCAGGGGTCCGTGGCACTTTGCCAGGGGGTCCGCGAAAGGTTTTCAGGAAAATAAAAATAAAAACGATATAATTTTTGTGTGTGCAAAAGCTTCATAGTTCAACGAAAATATGTTACCCTTTAAATCTAAAATGGTTCATGAATTACATTCTAATCTAACAAACCTATCAATTTAAAAGTCTAGCATGTTACCGTGGAAACAATTAAGCTTAGCCCAAAATCACAAATCAGAATGAGGGGGTCCCCGGTATATTTTCTATCTTGTAAGGGGTCCTTGGCTGAAAAACATTTGAGAACCTCTGTTGTAAGGGGTCCTTGGCTGAAAAACATTTGAGAACCTCTGCATTAGAGGACAGTAAAAGCAAAGTATCTCTTTCTTCCCCAATGAGATGTTCAGCTCTGGTTTTCTAATTCCTTTTAACTGACTGGTCTGAGACTGGAATGGTTGAACCATGGGGATTTCAACTGGTTTATGTTTAATTGAATTAAATATTTGAATTAAAGCACAAAGACAAAATTCATTCAGCTCAGTCTTGATCTCTCTGATCTGCACTTATCACCAAAACATCTGACTGGTAAAGATGCAAATATGGACATTGAACCGCAATCCCCACCCATTCTGCCTGTATATAACCTGGTCTCTCAGTCTTCACATTAGCCGCTCTCGGTTGCAGACTCAGCCAATTTACCACCATGACTATTATAGAAAGTGTCTTCCTGTTGGCTCTCATGTCAGGTGAGTGAAGTGCACCTGTCTGTATCCAGTGGAGGAAAGACGAGAGGGCATCTGATGGTCTATTGGCTTCCCATCATCTTAACTCTGTGTGTCCTTTTCAGCTGCTCGGAGCCAGTCCCTCACCTCCTCAGAGCCGGTGGTCAAGAGAGCTGGAGAATCAGTCACACTGTCCTGTAAAGTGGACGGACTTTCTCTCACTTGGCTGCATTGGATTCGTCAGAAACCAGGACGAGGACTGGAATGGATTGGACGCATTGACAGTGGAACTGGCACAATATTTGCCCAAACTCTCCAAGGCCAGTTTAGCATCACCAAAGACAGTTCACAAAATGCAGTGTACTTAATGGTGAAGAGTCTGAAACCTGAAGACTCTGCAGTTTATTATTGTGCTCGAGAGCCACAGTGATACGGGAGCCTGCAAAGCTGTACAAAAACACATCCACACTGAGAAGCACTGGAGCATGTCAGGACTTTAAAGTGCCTAAGTATAGAAGATTAACTTCATCATCATTAAAATGAATTAGTCTTGTTGTGATACCTATCGTTAAATACTACAAATCATCCTTGGTTTGCATATTCAACCATCTCTTTTTTGGTTGCTGTCTATGGGCTTCTGAAGTTGATGTATGAGAAGGTGTGGGAACTGGGAACCCTGTGTGTGTTTGTTGGTTATTGTTTTGTTGCTGTGTTTCTTCTTCACTTATTTAATGTATTTTAATTGTCTTAGTATTATTTTTTTATTGTCTTATTTAGATGTTTTTCCAGATTCAGGGTCCAAGATTAATTTTAATAGCCACAGTGAGTAATCATATTACAAAAGAGGAATTTGACCACAAGTATGCAGCGCAGCGATCACATCGATAGCAGAAGATGGAGCAAACATAAAACAAAAACTAATTATCAATTTTAAATTATAACCTGCAAAGTAAAAGTTAATTAAAGTGACATATGGGGGGGAAGGGGGTGAGCATAGTATCTGTGGGTATAATGTCCATGTCAAATGTCTAGTAAAAGTCCTTTTTAAGTGATATATATAATGGGGGGAGATACTGTCCGTGGGATAATGTCCATGCGGGGACCCCGTCGTTGCAGAGCTCGGCGGGCACCGGGGGGTGGGGGGCAGGGGGCTGCACCTTTTCAGCGCAGCGCAGCAGATGATGCGCTGCAGTCTGGAGATGTCCTTGCGGGCAGCAGCAGCATACCAGATGCCGGTGATGGAGGAGGTGAGGACTCGAAGGTCGAAGTTTTCACTTATTTAGGTTTTACGGTTTTTACTTTTATGTTAAATAAGAAGAAAAGAAAAACAATCAATATATTGATAAAAAAATTACAACCAATCAGGACTCAACGGGTTTCCAAAGTTAACAAGTTTCAAAGTATACTGACAGAAGTTGAAGAAAAAACTATTTCCCAAGAAAAGATGACCACAGAACATGGAATCACAATATTATTTAAAAAAAAACTCTCATATGATCATGTGGTTACTGTATATCATGTCAGTACTGTTAGTAATGTTAGTACTGTGAAAGACAGTGACAGTAAGTGAAAGACAGCTCCATTCCAACTTTCCATTCCTCTACAAAGTGTTGTTTTTACTTTCAACATGAGTCCTGTATTTTAACACAAACCACCACATAATGAAAGCAATCCTGAAATATCGGTTTTATCATGATAATGAAATGTGCCAGTAGATGCTATCTTTATTCTTTGTCATGATTCTTCTGAATTTGCTGATACCTAATAAGCAGTAGTACCATTGGCTTTGCATCATTCACCATTATTAAATAACTTTATATGATTAACATTCTACCTTTTAAGCTCATTCAAATAAAATTCAAGTAATCAAATTATCCTCACCTATATGCAAATGAATCTCTGTGTGTATTGACATAAGAAAGAGAGTCTCTCTCTCTATCACTCAGAGGACAGAATCAGGTCAGCTTCAACATAAATCATGTTCTCTGTAGCTGTGATACTGCTGCTGGCATCTGGATCCTGTGAGTAGCTTTCAGTGGATTAATACTAATAAATACATTATACACACTGAAGAGTCAAAAGAATATATAATCTTGATTTGTGTTTCCACAGGTGTGCACGGTATTGATCTCATCCAGCCAGACTCAGTGGTTGTGCAGCCTGGACAGTCTTTGACCGTCACCTGCCAGGTCTCTGGCTATGCCTTGACTGATAGCAGCTATGCAACAGGTTGGATCAGACACTGTAAAGGAAAACCTTTGGAATGGATTTTTCATCAATGGGGTGGAAGTACCACCTTATATCAAAATGATGCTCTGAAAAACACGTTCAGCTACAGCAGAGACACTTCTAGTAGAACAGTGACTCTAAACGGTCAGAATCTGCAGCCTGAAGACTCTGCTGTGTATTATTGTGCCAGAGAGCCACAGTAACACAGACCATCAGTAGACCTGTACAAAAACCCCTCAGTCCCTGAACACTTATACATGAAGCCACCAGAGGAGGCGCCATTAACCCTCTAATACATTCAAGGCAAGTTCACAGACAAAGAGGAACAAGGCCAGGTCGAAACCTGGCATAGGGCCGGTGTGCTCAGTAAAGTGCATAACTCTGCCAGGCTGTATTGAGTCATTTGTGTAGTGTGCCTGTGCTGTAGTGTAGCCTATGTGGGTTAATAATCCTGGGTTTAAGCTTCATTAACATGAAGTGCCAGATTTATGGTTAATCTAGTAATATATATTATTTTCACACATAAATGTAGGCTATTGAAATGTAGGCTTATTATGTGGTGTATTCCCAGCCCCCCCCCCCCCCCCCCATACGTGTAGGCTAGGTGTATTTTTTACAATGAATTCGTATATCATTAATAATTGGGATTATTGTAAATATTAGGATAGGTGAGATCAGATGACTGCTTACCATGTAAAAGCTTTAATAACACTGGAATTGAGGGCCATAGACTATGGCCCAAAATTCAAATATAACACTATGGCCCATAGTGTTATTAAATATTGTACATGGTATGCAGTCATCTGATGTCCCCTCCCCTAAACGTTACATGTCATGACTTGCTCCTTCCTTGGCAGAGATCTGTGCTCGAGCACATTGCCTCGTGTTTCACTGTAAACGAGTAGGCTATTGTGACAAGCGAACTTTTTCAGTGAAACAAGTTCGCTTGTCACACAATACTCGTTTGACTTATTTGAGGGCATGTATGTTTATCGTTCACGTTCGCTAACCTGTCGGTCTTTAAACTCTTTGAACAGGTCGGGGTGCCTGTCGGCAAGATGTTTAGCCAGGTTCGATGTGTTTGAGCCTTTCGCTTTGGTCGCGTTGAAGCACCTTTTACTTCAGCAGCAACTGCACGGCCGGGCGTCAAGTCAGCCAGAATGTACTAGTACGTCATCCGCTTTGTTGCTTTCAAAATAAAACGCTTATTGTAACCTTATTTATTTTGAGTAATGCGTTACAGCCACAGTTTCACGCCATATAACATCACAACGAATATTTTGATACAAGGTTTGCTGCTTCATTCATTGAAATACCTTTTCTCCTCCAACATGCATCAATAAGCTATTTACTTTTGTTTAAGTAACATTATTTTGAAAATTTTAACCGGAAGTTTTGCAGCTCTTCCCGAAAAAAGCTGCCTGGAGATATTCTCCCGAATGAGAAGCACGCTTCTTCATAGTGCACGCCCGATAAAACTCATTCAAAACGTTCCACTAGTTTACTGACTACACTGTCGTTTCCCATAATGTTAGTCACAAGAAATGTGGAGAAAGAATCACTTTTTGGGAGACAATCGCATCATGGTGATCACTATTCAGCAACAATGGACATGTATTGGAAATGAAATGCCTTCGCTTGTTTCACAACTTGTCTGCTCCAAAGCGCTACTCCAACCGGAGATACTGGCCCTATTCTCCCACAAGCCTTCGGCGCTAAAACGGGCCTTAAACGCAAAAAAACGTGCCTTGCGCCTGTTTTGGGACGATATCAATATGGCTTTACGCTGCCAAATGCGCTTTAGGCCGAATGGGCGTGGCGCAGTCCCAGAATGGGCCAAAGTGGGCATGTCGGCCTTAAATCTCGGTGTACTGATATCTTCGCACCTGCCGTAAATTTAGCGCTTTGCGCCTTTGAAAACCAGGCCTATTCAGTGCGCCAGACTGCACTTCTGCCTCTCCCCTGTCACCCTTCTCTGTCTCTCTCTGAAACCAGGCCTATTCAGTGCGCCAGTGCTCTTCTGCCTCTTCTCTGTCACCCTTCTCTCTCTCTCTCTGACTCCCTCGCTTAGACAGGCACAACACACTTCCCATATAGGAAAAATAAGTTGTAAATTGTCTGGCCTGTCCCAGCATGCATTGTGCTTCTCCATTTCGCTACTAAATAGCAACCAAATGAGGCGAAATAGATATAAAAGGTCGATCTAAATTAATGTGTAATGGTAACACAACCTGCAATTGTACACATTTCAATATTGGACCAAATGAAACATCGAAATGAATACACCACCCTATGTGAAACATATATGTCCTCCTGGGCCTATATATATCTCTTGTCGTTTTAACTTGATTTAGATAAGTGACAGCGGAACGCGCTGCGGAACGCTTTCTACTGTCATGTGCTATATTGTGATGTCTGCTCCAATAACTTGGCCCTTCACATTTAGTTTTACAATAAAAACACATTTATGCAATGACTTTACATAATGTAGGGTATATTTATGTGCATCATTCTACCTGCAGCAGGGGAGAGAAAACGATATTGTTCTGGACAAACTTTCACCAATATAAAATTAATCTCATCATATAGGGATAGGCTATATTTTTCTATCAGATGCATTTAGAACATTCTTTTCACTTTGATCTTGCTATAGTGTAGCGTATTTAAACTGCAGTTATTGGTTTGAGAAGCATAATAATATGGAATAATAGCCTATAATGGAGACAGACAGACTGGATGAAGGGAGGGGGGGGGGGCAGAGCGTTTGGCTTTCATCTGGTTTTGCGGGACCACTGGAATTGGAGCTAAAAAGGCAAGCGTGCGATTCGTTTATTGCAGTTATCCAATGAGCATGATGGTGCATAATTTTACGCTTAAAAGGCGTGGTTGTAATGCTTTAGGCTGCGTGTAGCGCCAGCACGACGATATCAAGTGCGCTGGTCCACGCCCACTGATTTGCGCTGCGCCAGGCGCTCGGCCTAGAAACAGCGCCGATGCAACGATAGGGGTCTAAAGGTAGGCTTTAGAATGATGTTAGCTTAGCGTCACCTAATATCATCACAGTCAGTCCCTCTCCTGACAAAAAAATGCTCCAGGTAGCGCTTTTTCCATGCAAAAATGCAAACGTTATGTGTGAACAGCCCCATACACAGCAGATTACCCCTGCTCAGACATTACCATAGTAATCACACAGCCCGCGCCCCCCGCGCGAGTGCTTGAGCACTCGTTCATAATAGACTATTTAAATTGCTTAAAATGCCCATCCCTAGAAGCCGCTGCCATTTTCGCTGTGTCTGTCCTCCTGTGTGTCCTCCTGTGTGTCGGGAGTCTGCACGGCCACACATGAAGCAGACAGAGTCAGAGAGAGCTTTTTTCACTTTTCACCAGTCACCATTGGTTCAAGGCAAGATGTGTTTATTAGCCAGAGGTGCATTACCGCCACCTACCGGACTGGAAAGACATTTACTCGGCCAGGATCGGTGTTTATTAGCCAGAGGTACATTACCGCCACCTACCGGACTGGAAAGACATTTACTCGGCCAGGATGGGTGCGCAAATGCAGCGACAGAGTCGAATGTAAGGGCCCTGCTGCATTCTGCACCGGCCCCAAAAATATAGCACTAACAAAATTGAAAGGACAAGGAATAAATCATGAATAAATATTTAGCCTACCACTATCTTAAATAATTAAGAAACATCAAAATAATCACCATCTTGTCCATCTTCATAAATCATCATAGTACAGCCGACAGAAAAATAGAAATAATTAATTATTTTCTTGGAGCCAGAGAGGTGTCAGTACGTTTTGGCAAGAGCCTAGTCAAATTTTTATTTTATTTTTTTGTTAACAAAATTTGATACAATGTGTTATTTTCATATAAGATCATTACTGATGTCAATATGTAATTACAGATGTCACTACTTTAGGTGGTGACGTGATGACGTCGGATTTAGAGGGGTGTTCAGGCTCGGAAACTATCTCATTCTATAATGCTCAAACACATTTAACTTTTTTATTTTTACCTGTGGGTCAAATTTAACCCAAATCATCTCTTTGTACAGTGAACATTCATTCTCCAATATCACAACAATAACTGAGAGAAAGGTCCAATCCAGTACTACCCCCCCCCCCCCCTGCCTGTGAGGAGGAGTCAATGCAAAACTTACATGTCTCCCATCTCTACTTATCTGACTGCAGAGAGGATGACAGAGAACAGTGACCACAGTTTAACATGATGGGCTTTAGGACAGGACTGCTGCTCTTAGCTATCTGCTGGACAGGTGAAGCTTTTGACTCATCTGGATTTGATGTTGTCTCCATTAAAGTTACTAACTTAATGCATGTGATGTTTTCTGGTTTGTCTTGACAGATGTTGATGGTCAGACTCTGACAGAATCTGAAGCTGTGGTTAAAAAGCCTGCAGAATCCCACAGATTGACCTGTACAGCATCTGGATTCACCTTCAGCAGCTCTTGGATGGCCTGGATCAGACAGTCTCCTGGAAAAGGACTGGAGTGGGTTGCCTCCATCTATAATAGCGGCAACATCTACTATGCTCAGTCAGTCCAAGGCCGGTTCAGCATATCCAGAGACAACAGCAGACAGCAGCTGTATCTCCAGATGAACAGTCTGAAGACTGAAGACTCTGCTGTTTATTATTGTGCTCGACAGCCACAGTGGCTGGAGTTGGTTGAGCAGCTGTACAAAATCCTACAGTAGTCACCATTACTGGGCTGTTAGGGGGTCTAACACCCCCCGTCTCTCTCTCTCTCTCTCTCACACACACACACACACACACACACACACACACACACACACACACACACACACACACACACACACACACACACACACACACACACACACACACACACAGCAACAGATTAATTAAAGTGAATCTCTGGGCTGAAAGAGCAAGAGTACCATCTCTTATCATTTGTGTTTTCTGATGTCTTCCTGTGCTTATGTTTCATGTGAGTTTCTGTTTATCACTATGTCTCTGCAAAATGGCTAATAAAATACTTCACACACAAAAAGCACACATCATATTAGTGAAATAAATAAAACGTGATATCCCAGGAACTTTCACCTTTGGCTTCTTCAGTTTTCTGGCATTTCTTGAGAGGACTCCCTCACTTCACATGTCTGTTTAATCCAACATACAGATTACACAAATTGTAATTATTATTTGTTTTACATATTTCATTATTCTTCACCATTTCTTGCATTGTTTTTAGGGGTATTTTGTAGTTTTGCATTTCCAGTGTCAACTGGTTGAGAATGATCTAAACACTTCAGTGAATTAATGCAAAATCAACAGACTCAACCTGTCAATTTTCTTTAATATGGATCTTCATGAATATTAGAAATTAGGAATCAAATTCTCTTCAGCCCTTGAACGTTTGTAACGGGACAATCCCTCCTTTTATAGCATGTCAGTGTATTTTCTATGCAAAGTTGACTTCCTTCCAGTCTGCTATAAACAGTTCACGTCACGCTGTCAGTTGAGGCAGATGAAGAGAAGCTTCAACACCAACCATGTTCTCTGTAGCTCTGCTGCTGCTGCTGGCTGCTGGATCCTGTAAGGCTCTTTGAGGGAGAAACACAGACAGTTTGATCTCAGTGCACCAGCTGATCATTCTTACGACACTGTAAACAATTGAAATATTCAATATGTTTTCCTCCACAGGTGTGAAAGGAGAAACATTGACACAGCCAGCCTCTCTGACTGTCCAGCCAGGTCAACCTCTGACCATCACCTGTCAGGTCTCTTATTCTGTTGGTAGCTATTACACAGCTTGGATCAGACAGCCTGCAGGGAAAGGACTGGAGTGGATTGGAATGAAATATACTGGAGCTGAATACTACAAAGATTCACTAAAAAACAAGTTTAGTATCTCTTTAGACTCTTCCAGCAACAGAGCAACTCTAAATGGACAGAATCTGCAGCCTGAAGACTCAGCTGTGTATTATTGTGCCAGAAGACAGCCACAGTAACACAAACCATCAGTAGACCTGTACAAAAAACCTTCAGTCCCTGAACACTTATACATGAAGCCACCAGAGGAGGCGCCATCAGATCACTATACATTCAAGGCCAGTTCACAGACAAAGCAGTAGCATAGCCAGACTTGGCTCATTGGGTGTGCCACAGAAAGCCAGGGTATGCCAGGGGGCGGACCATTAAGGTATCGGCCGCAAGGCCGCCACCCAAAAAAATGTGGGCCTTTTCAAACCAGATTTAGAGGAATATTAAGATAGGACCATATGACCATAACCATCAATGTTTGCTCCTTTTCGCACTCACTATTAGCAGGTAGAAGCAGTCAATTAAATTGTATTTTTTGGCAACATGTAAAACCACTTTGGTATCTCAAAAAAGTCTCACCTACTTTTTCCAATGAGTGTTCTAGTTGGGAAAGAACGCAAGTTTGGTTGGCATGCAGGTTCGTCTACTGCAGAGAGATCTGTAGCGTTCTCTTTGTCCTCTGACTGCTGCTGCACAAACCATCAGTGTGTTTTTGGCTGCGTCCCCCCGTTGTTATTAACGTCATTGTTTCGGCTGCATCATCTTCATCATCGTCTGCAGCCGCGGACTGCATAATCGGGCACGTCGGGCAAATGCCCGGTGGCCTGGCCTGGCCTGGCCTGCAAAAAAAAAAAAAAAAAAAAAAAATTGTGCCCCTAGTCAGGTAGTCTCTTAGAACAGACGAGTTGGCTTCCGCAATTTTCAAATGCTTCCGCCATACCGTCTGTACTTCGTGGGGGAGAATCATGCACCAACCGGAATGAGAAGCAGAAAGGCGGGTCTTCCGCTCATCAGTCCAATCAGAATCCAATATGCCGGCAGAAAGGCGGGTCTACCGCTCATTAGTCCAATCAGAATCCAATATGCCGGCAGAAAGGCGGGTCTTCCGCTCATTAGTCCAATCAGAATCCAATATGCCGCATTCGCGTGTCGTGATTGGTCGGATTCCGTAGAACTTCCTTCCAGTCTGAAGGTTTTTTTCCCAACTTCCTTGTGCATGTTCTGGGGGTGTAACGTACAGACTGTATATAGCTGCATTCGCCGGATGTAGATGATACAGTCTGTTTTAAGAGACTACCAGTCAGGCCACTCACTGAACAGCAGGCCAGGCGCCGCCTACTGGTTTACTAGTGGTTTTATTACTTTATTCAGGGTTAAAGTGGGTGCATCTCATTGTAAAATTGGACTCGGCCGAAATTGGGCTTCAAAGGGCCCAAATCTGGCTTCAAACGGCCCAAATCTGGCTTCAAACGGCCCAAATTGGGCTTCAAACGGCCCAAATCTGGCTTCAAACGGCCCAAATTGGGCTTCAAACGGCCCAAATTTTTCGCCGCCGCCTTTCGGACGCCGGCACGCGCTTCGGACGCCGGCACGCGCTTCGGCCCGTATCGGCCTGGCCTGCTTGGTATCTAATGCCCGGCCTGAATTACAATCCCAGTCCGCCCCTGATCATCTGTCTCTCCACTGTCCACCACCAAGCGTTCACACCCAAGCGCTTTTTTCAGTCAGAATGCAATGAAAATCATGTTGAGAGCGTTTCCATTGTGCACAAAACACAGCACACCAGGCGCATAGCCACGGGTGCGCTAGGGTGTGCAAATGCCACCCAGACAGGCCGCTGGCGCACTGTGTCCAACTTATCCTATGTGCGAATAGAAATCACGCTCCGCTGACCTATGTGCCCCGGAGCATCATGGGAAACTAGTTAAGCTGTCGTCCACGTAAAGTAAACAAATGCACGCACAGCAGCAGCAGCAGCAGCAGCGCCAAATCTAGAAGACATGAAACAAAGCTACAGATCTCTCTGAGAGCCTCCAAAGATATATACTGTATCCTCACTGTTTGCTTTTGTAGAAGAGAAACGAGACCCTCCCTGCACTGCAGCAGCAGACTTTTTTGAGATACCAAAGTAGTTTTACATGTTGCCAAAAAATACAATTTAATTGACTGCTTCTATCTGCTAATAATGAGTGCGAAAAGGAGCAAACATTGATATGTCATGGTCCTTCAAGGCACTATGTAGTGATTTTTTTGTCCAGTAGATGTCGCCATTTTCCCTCTAAATCTGGCTTGAAAAGCCCCCAATTTTTTCTTTCTGTGGCACACCCAATGTGCCAAGTCTGGCTACGCCACTGCAGCACACAGAGTGTTTTTTTGTGCCCCGCTTGTTTTCCCCCTGTAATCGCATGCAGTACAGATCAGAACACAACGACCACACGGACGGTGACCAGCTAGTTTTGTCTGTTTGATGTTGTTCACTGTCAACATGAAAGCCAGATTATTGCTAATTCTGGCAGCAACAG